>NW_024543623.1:0-61809 GCF_018167655.1 Microtus oregoni
GGGTGCTCAGTACTCAGGGTGCTGGGTGCTCAGTACTCGGGGTGCTCGGTGCTCATTGCTCAGGGTGCTGGGTGCTCAGTACTCAGTGTGCTGGGTGCTCAGTACTCAGGGTGCTGGGTGCTCAGTGCTCATGGTGCTGGGTACTCAGTGCTCAGGGTGCTCGGTGCTCAGTACTCGGCGTGCTGGGTGCTCATTCTTGGGGTGTTGGGTGCTCAGTGCTCGGGGTGCTGCTTGCGCAGTACTCAGGGTGCTGGGTGCTCAGTGCTCGTGGTGCTGGGTGCTCAGTACTCAGGGTGCTGGGTGCTCAGTGCTCAGGGTGCTGGGTGCTCAGTACTCAGGGTGCTGGGTGCTCAGTGCTCAGGGTGCTGGGTGCTCAGTACTCAGGGTGCTGGGAGCTCAGTGCTCAGGGTGATCGGTGCTCAATACTCAGGGTGCTCAGTACTCAGGTTACTGGGTGCTCAGTGCTCGGGGTGCTGGGAGCTCAGTTCTCAGGGTGCTGGGTGCTCAGTGCTCGGGGTGCTGGGTGCTCAGTGCTCAGGGTGCTGGGTGCTCAGTGCTCAGGGTGCTGGGTGCTCAGTGCTCAGGGTGCTGGGTGTTCAGTCCACAGGGTGCTCAGTGCTCAGGGTGCTGGGTGCTCAGTGCTCGGGGTGCTGGGTGTTCAGTGCTCGGGGTGCTGGGTGCTCAGTGCTCAGGGTGCTGTGTGCTCAGTGCTCAGGGTGCTGGTTGCTCAGTACTCAGGGTGCTGGGTGCTCAGTACTCAGGGTGCTGGGTGCTCAGTGCTCAGGGTGCTGGGTGCTCAGTACTCAGGGTGCTGGGTGATCAGTGCTCGGGGTGCTGGGTGCTCAGTGCTCAGGGTGCTGGGTGCTCAGTGCTCAGGTTGCTGGGTGCTCAGTGCTCAGGGTGCTGGGTGCTCAGTGCTCGGGGTGCTCGGTGCTCAGTACTCAAGGTGCTGGGTGCTCAGTGCTCAGGGGTGCTGGGTGCTCAGTGATCAGGGTGCTGGTGCTCAGTACTCAGGGTGCTCGGTGCTCAGTACTCAGGGTTCTCGGTGCTCAGTACTCAGGGTGCTGGGTACTCAGTCCTCAGGGTGCTGGGTGCTCAGTACTCAGGGTGCTCAGTGCTCAGTACTTAGGGTGCTTGGTGCTCAGTACTCAGGGTGCTCAGTGCTCAGTACTCGGTGTGATGGGTGCTCAGTGCTCAGGGTGCTCAGTGCTCAGTGCTCGGGCTGCTGGGTGCTCAGTGGTCAGGGCGCTGGGTGCTCAGTGCTCGGGGTGCTGGGTGCTCAGTACTCGGGGTGCTTGGTGCTCAGTGCTCAGGTTGCTCAGTGCTCAGTACTCAGTGCTGAGGGTGCTCAGTGCTCAGTGCTCAGGGTGCTGGGTGTTCAGTACTCAGGGTGCTGGGTGCTCAGTACTCAGAGTGCTGGGTGCTCAGTGCTCAGGGTGCTGGGTGTTCAGTACTCAGGGTGCTGGGTGCTCAGTACTCAGGGTGCTGGGTGCTCAGTACTCGGGTGCTCGGTGCTCATTGCTCAGGGTGCAGGGTGCTCAGTACTCAGTGTGCTGGGTGCTCAGTACTCAGGGTGCTGGGTGCTCAGTGCTCAGGGTGCTGGGTACTCAGTGCTCAGGGTGCTCGGTGCTCAGTACTCGGGGTGCTGGGTGCTCAGTGCTCAGGGTGCTGGGTGCTCAGTACTCAGTTTGCTGGGTGCTCAGTGCTCAGGGTGCTGGGTGATCAGTACTCAGGGTGCTGGGCGCACAGTGCTCAGGGTGCTGGGTGCTCAGTACACAGGGTGCTGGGAGCTCAGTGCTCAGGGTGATCGGTGCTCAGTACTCAGGTTGCTCAGTACTCAGGGTACTGGATGCTCAGTGCTCGGGGTGCTGGGAGCTCAGTACTCAGGGTGCTGGGTGCTCAGTACTCAGGGTGCTGGGTGCTCAGTGCTCAGGGTGCTGGGTGCTCAGTGCTCGGGGCGCTGGGTGCTCAGTGCTCGGGGTGCTCGGTGCTCAGTACGTTGGGTGCTCACTACTCAGGCTGCTGGGTCCTCAGTGCTCAGGGTCCTGGGTGCTCAGTGCTCAGGGTGCTGTGTGCTCAGTGCTCAGGGTGCTCGGTGCTCAGTACTCAGGGTGCTGGGTGCTCAGTACTCAGGGTGCTGGGTGCTCAGTACTTGGGTGCTGGGTGCTCAGTGCTCAGGGTGCTGGGTGCTCAGTGCTCAGGGTGCTCGGTGCTCAGTACGTTGGGTGCTCACTATTCAGGGTGCTGGATGCTCAGTGCTCAGGGTGCTGGGTGCTCAGTGCTCAGGGTGCTGGGTGCTCAGTGCTCAGGGTGCTGGGTGCTCAGTACTCAGGGTGCTGGGTGCTCAGTGCTCGGGGTGCTGGGTGCTCAGTGCTCAGGGTGCTGGGTGCTCAGTACTCAGGGTGCTGGGTGCTCAGTACTCGGGGTGCTGGGTGCTCAGTATTCAGGGTGCTGGGTGCTCAGTACTCATTGTGCTGGGTGCTCAGTACTCGGGTGCTGGGTGCTCAGTGCTCAGGGTGCTGGGTGCTCAGTGCTCGGGGTGCTGGGTGCTCAGTGCTCAGTACTCAGGGTGCTGGGTGCTCAGTGCTCAGTACTCAGGGTGCTGGGTGCTCAGTGCTCGGGGTGCTGGGTGCTCAGTGCTCAGTACTCAGGGTCCTGGGTGCTCAGTACTCAGGGTGCTGTGTGCTCAGTGCTCAGGGTGCTGGGTGCTCAGTGCTCAGGGTGCTGGGTGCTCAGTGCTCAGGGTGCTGGGTGCTCAGTACTCAGGGTGCTGGGTGCTCAGTGCTCAGGGTGCTGGGTGCTCAGTGCTCGGGGTTCTGGGTGCTGGGTGCTCAGTGCTCAGTACTCAGGGTGTTGGGTCCTCAGTACTCAGGGTGCTGGTTGCTTAGTACTCGGGTGCTGGCTGCTCAGTGCTCAGGGTGCTGGGTGCTCAGTGCTCGGGGTGCTGGGTGCTCAGTGCTCAGTACTCAGGGTGCTGGGTGCTCAGTGCTCAGGGTGCTGGGTGCTCAGTGCTCAGGGTGCTGGGTGCTCAGTGCTCAGGGTGCTGGGCGCTCAGTGCTCAGGGTGGTGGGTGCTCAGTGCTCGGGGTGCTGGGTGCTCAGTGCTCGGGGTGCTGGGTGCTCAGTGCTCGGGGTGCTCGGTGCTCAGTACTCAGGGTGCTGGGTGCTCAGTGCTCGAGGTGCTCAGTACTCAGGGTGCTGTATGTTCAGTGTTCAGGGTGCTGGGTGCTCAGTACTCAGGGTGCTCTGTGCTTAGTACTCAGGGTGCTGGGTTCTCAGTACTCTGGGTGCTGGGTGCTCAGTGCTCGATGTGATCGGTGCTCAGTACTCAGTGCTCAGGGTGCTGGGTGCTCAGTGCTCAGGGTACTGGGTGCTCAGTACAAAGGGTGCTGGGTGCTCAGTGCTCAGGGTGCTGGGTGCTCAGTGCTCGGGGTGCTGGGTGCTCAGTGCTCGGGGTGCTCGGTGCTCAGTACTCAGGGTGCTGGGTGCTCAGTGCTCGAGGTGCTCAGTACTCAGGGTGCTCTATGTTCAGTGTTCAGGGTGCTGGGTGTTCAGTGCTCAGGGTGCTGGGTACTCAGTGCTCAGGGTGCTCGGTGCTCAGTACTCGGGGTGCTGGCTGCTCAGTACTCAGGGGGCTGGGTGCTCAGTACTCGGGGTGATCGGTGCTCAGTGCTCAGGGTGCTGGGTGCTCAGTACTCAGGGTGCTGGGTGCTCAGTACTCAGGCTGCTGGGTGTTCAGTGCTCAGGGTGCTGGGTACTCAGTGCTCAGGGTGCTCGGTGCTCAGTACTCGGGGTGCTGGGTGCTCATTCTCGGGGTGCTGGGTGCTCAGTGCTCAGGGTGCTGGGTGCTCAGTACTCAGGGTGCTGGGTGCTCAGTGCTCAGGGTGCTGGGTGCTCAGTACTCAGGGTGCTGTGTGCTCAGTGCTCAGGGTGCTGGGTGATCAGTACTCAGGGTGCTGGGTGCTCAGTGCTCAGGGTGCTGGGTGCTCAGTACTCAGGGTGCTGGGAGCTCAGTCCTCAGGGTGATCGGTGCTCAATACTCAGGGTGCTCAGTACTCAGGGTACTGGGTGCTTAGTGCTCGGGGTGCTGGGAGCTCAGTACTCAGGGTGCTGGGTGCTCAGTGCTCGGGGTGCTGGGTGCTCAGTGCTCAGGGTGATCGGTGCTCAGTACTCAGGGTGCTGGGTGCTCAGTGCTCAGGGTGCTGGGTGATCAGTCCACAGGGTGCTCAGTGCTCAGGGTGCTGGGTGCTCAGTGCTCGGGGTGCTGGGTGTTCAGTGCTCGGGGTGCTGCGTGCTCAGTGCTCAGGGTGCTGTGTGCTCAGTGCTCAGTGCTCAGGGTGCTGGGTGCTCAGTGATCAGCGTGCTGGGTGCTCAGTACTCAGGGTGCTCGGTGCTCAGTACTCAGGGTTCTCAGTGCTCAGTACTCAGGGTGCTGGGTACTCAGTGCTCAGGGTGCTGGGTGCTCAGTACTCAGGGTGCTCAGTGCTCAGTACTTAGGGTGCTTGGTGCTCAGTACTCAGGGTGCTCAGTGCTCAGTACTCGGTGTGCTGGGTGCTCTGTGCTCAGGGTGCTCAGTGCTCAGGGTGCTGGGTGCTCAGTGTTCAGGGCGCTGGGTGCTCAGTGCTCGGGGTGCTGGGTGCTCAGTACTCGGGGTGCTGGGTGCTCAGTGCTCAGGGTGCTCGGTGCTCAGTACGTTGGGTGCTCACTACTCAGGCTGCTGGGTCCTCAGTGCTCAGGGTCCTGGGTGCTCAGTGCTCAGGGTGCTGTGTGCTCAGTGCTCAGGGTGCTCGGTGCTCAGTACTCAGGGTGCTGGGTGCTCAGTACTCAGGGTGCTGGGTGCTCAGTACTTGGGTGCTGGGTGCTCAGTGCTCAGGGTGCTGGGTGCTCAGTGCTCAGGGTGCTGGGTGCTCAGTGCTCAGGGTGCTTGGTGCTCAGTACGTTGGGTGCTCACTATTCAGGGTGCTGGGTGCTCAGTGCTCAGGGTGCTGGGTGTTCAGTGCTCAGGGTGCTGGGTGCTCAGTGCTCAGGGTGCTGGGTGCTCAGTGCTCGGGGTGCTGGGTGTTCAGTGCTCAGGGTGCTGGGTGCTCAGTACTCAGGGTGCTGGGTGCTCAGTGCTCGGGGTGCTGGGTGCTCAGTGCTCAGGGTGCTGGGTGCTCAGTACTCAGGGTGCTGGGTGCTCAGTACTCGGGGTGCTGGGTGCTCAGTATTCAGGGTGCTGGGTGCTCAGTACTCATTGTGCTGGGTGCTCAGTACTCGGGTGCTGGGTGCTCAGTGCTCAGGGTGCTGGGTGCTCAGTGCTCGGGGTGCTGGGTGCTCAGTGCTCAGTACTCAGGGTGCTGGGTGCTCAGTGCTCAGTACTCAGGGTGCTGGGTGCTCAGTGCTCGGGGTGCTGGGTGCTCAGTGCTCAGTACTCAGGGTCCTGGGTGCTCAGTACTCAGGGTGCTGTGTGCTCAGTGCTCAGGGTGCTGGGTGCTCAGTGCTCAGGGTGCTGGGTGCTCAGTGCTCAGGGTGCTGGGTGCTCAGTACTCAGGGTGCTGGGTGCTCAGTGCTCAGGGTGCTTGGTGCTCAGTGCTCGGGGTGCTGGGTGCTGGGTGCTCAGTGCTCAGTACTCAGGGTGTTGGGTCCTCAGTACTCAGGGTGCTGGTTGCTTAGTACTCGGGGGCTGGCTGCTCAGTGCTCAGGGTGCTGGGTGCTCAGTGCTCGGGGTGCTGGGTGCTCAGTGCTCAGTACTCAGGGTGCTGGGTGCTCAATACTCGGGGTGCTAGGTGCTCAGTGCTCAGTACTCAGGGTGCTGGGTGCTCAGTGCTCAGGGTGCTGGGTGCTCAGTGCTCAGGGTGCTGGGTGCTCAGTGCTCAGGGTGGTGGGTGCTCAGTGCTCGGGGTGCTGGGTGCTCAGTGCTCGGGGTGCTGGGTGCTCAGTGCTCGGGGTGCTCGGTGCTCAGTACTCAGGGTGCTGGGTGCTCAGTGCTCGAGGTGCTCAGTACTCAGGATGCTGTATGTTCAGTGTTCAGGGTGCTGGGTGCTCAGTACTCAGGGTGCTCGGTGCTTAGTACTCAGGGTGCTGGGTGCTCAGTACTCTGGGTGCTGGGTGCTCAGTGCTCAGGGTACTGGGTGCTCAGTACTAAGGGTGCTGGGTGCTCAGTGGTCAGGGTGCTGGGTGCTCAGTGCTCGGGGTGCTGGGTGCTCAGTGCTCGGGGTGCTCGGTGCTCAGTACTCAGGGTGCTGGGTGCTCAGTGCTCGAGGTGCTCAGTACTCAGGGTGCTGTATGTTCAGTGTTCAGGGTGCTGGGTGTTCAGTGCTCAGGGTGCTGGGTACTCAGTGCTCAGGGTGCTCGGTGCTCAGTACTCGGGGTGCTGGCTGCTCAGTACTCAGGGGGCTGGGTGCTCAGTACTCGGGGTGATCGGTGCTCAGTGCTCAGGGTGCTGGGTGCTCAGTACTCAGGGTGCTGGGTGCTCAGTACTCAGGCTGCTGGGTGTTCAGTGCTCAGGGTGCTGGGTACTCAGTGCTCAGGGTGCTCGGTGCTCAGTACTCGGGGTGCTGGGTGCTCATTCTCGGGGTGCTGGGTGCTCAGTGCTCAGGGTGCTGGGTGCTCAGTACTCAGGGTGCTGGGTGCTCAGTGCTCAGGGTGCTGGGTGCTCAGTACTCAGGGTGCTGTGTGCTCAGTGCTCAGGGTGCTGGGTGATCAGTACTCAGGGTGCTGGGTGCTCAGTGCTCAGGGTGCTGGGTGCTCAGTACTCAGGGTGCTGGGAGCTCAGTGCTCAGGGTGATCGGTGCTCAATACTCAGGGTGCTCAGTACTCAGGGTACTGGGTGCTTAGTGCTCAGGGTGCTGGGAGCTCAGTACTCAGGGTGCTGGGTGCTCAGTGCTCGGGGTGCTGGGTGCTCAGTGCTCAGGGTGATCGGTGCTCAGTACTCAGGGTGCTGGGTGCTCAGTGCTCAGGGTGCTGGGTGTTCAGTCCACAGGGTGCTCAGTGCTCAGGGTGCTGGGTGCTCAGTGCTCGGGGTGCTGGGTGTTCAGTGCTCGGGGTGCTGGGTGCTCAGTGCTCTGGGTGCTGTGCGCTCAGTGCTCAGTGCTCAGGGTGCTGGGTGCTCAGTGATCAGCGTGCTGGGTGCTCAGTACTCAGGGTGCTCGGTGCTCAGTACTCAGGGTTCTCAGTGCTCAGTACTCAGGGTGCTGGGTACTCAGTGCTCAGGGTGCTGGGTGCTCAGTACTCAGGGTGCTCAGTGCTCAGTACTTAGGGTGCTTGGTGCTCAGTACTCAGGGTGCTCAGTGCTCAGTACTCGGTGTGCTGGGTGCTCAGTGCTCAGGGTGCTCAGTGCTCAGTGCTCAGGGTGCTGGGTGCTCAGTGTTCAGGGCGCTGGGTGCTCAGTGCTCGGGGTGCTGGGTGCTCAGTACTCGGGGTGCTGGGTGCTCAGTGCTCAGGGTGCTCGGTGCTCAGTACGTTGGGTGCTCACTACTCAGGCTGCTGGGTCCTCAGTGCTCAGGGTCCTGGGTGCTCAGTGCTCAGGGTGCTGTGTGCTCAGTGCTCAGGGTGCTCGGTGCTCAGTACTCAGGGTGCTGGGTGCTCAGTACTCATGGTGCTGGGTGCTCAGTACTTGGGTGCTGGGTGCTCAGTGCTCAGGGTGCTGGGTGCTCAGTGCTCAGGGTGCTGGGTGCTCAGTGCTCAGGGTGCTCGGTGCTCAGTACGTTGGGTGCTCACTATTCAGGGTGCTGGGTGCTCAGTGCTCAGGGTGCTGGGTGCTCAGTGCTCAGGGTGCTGGGTGCTCAGTGCTCAGGGTGCTGGGTGCTCAGTACTCAGGGTGCTGGGTGCTCAGTGCTCGGGGTGCTGGGTGCTCAGTGCTCAGGGTGCTGGGTGCTCAGTACTCAGGGTGCTGGGTGCTCAGTACTCGGGGTGCTGGGTGCTCAGTATTCAGGGTGCTGGGTGCTCAGTACTCATTGTGCTGGGTGCTCAGTACTCGGGTGCTGGGTGCTCAGTGCTCAGGGTGCTGGGTGCTCAGTGCTCGGGGTGCTGGGTGCTCAGTGCTCAGTACTCAGGGTGCTGGGTGCTCAGTGCTCAGTACTCAGGGTGCTGGGTGCTCAGTGCTCGGGGTGCTGGGTGCTCAGTGCTCAGTACTCAGGGTCCTGGGTGCTCAGTACTCAGGGTGCTGTGTGCTCAGTGCTCAGGGTGCTGGGTGCTCAGTGCTCAGGGTGCTGGGTGCTCAGTGCTCAGGGTGCTGGGTGCTCAGTACTCAGGGTGCTGGGTGCTCAGTGCTCAGGGTGCTGGGTGCTCAGTGCTCGGGGTGCTGGGTGCTGGGTGCTCAGTGCTCAGTACTCAGGGTGTTGGGTCCTCAGTACTCAGGGTGCTGGTTGCTTAGTACTCGGGTGCTGGCTGCTCAGTGCTCAGGGTGCTGGGTGCTCAGTGCTCGGGGTGCTGGGTGCTCAGTGCTCAGTACTCAGGGTGCTGGGTGCTCAATACTCGGGGTGCTAGGTGCTCAGTGCTCAGTACTCAGGGTGCTGGGTGCTCAGTGCTCAGGGTGCTGGGTGCTCAGTGCTCAGGGTGCTGGGTGCTCAGTGCTCAGGGTGCTGGGTGCTCAGTGCTCAGGGTGGTGGGTGCTCAGTGCTCGGGGTGCTGGGTGCTCAGTGCTCGGGGTGCTGGGTGCTCAGTGCTCGGGGTGCTCGGTGCTCAGTACTCAGGGTGCTGGGTGCTCAGTGCTCGAGGTGCTCAGTACTCAGGGTGCTGTATGTTCAGTGTTCAGGGTGCTGGGTGCTCAGTACTCAGGGTGCTCGGTGCTTAGTACTCAGGGTGCTGGGTGCTCAGTACTCTGGGTGCTGGGTGCTCAGTGCTCGATGTGATCGGTGCTCAGTACTCAGTGCTCAGGGTGCTGGGTGCTCAGTGCTCAGGGTACTGGGTGCTCAGTACTAAGGGTGCTGGGTGCTCAGTGCTCAGGGTGCTGGGTGCTCAGTGCTCGGGGTGCTGGGTGCTCAGTGCTCGGGGTGCTCGGTGCTCAGTACTCAGGGTGCTGGGTGCTCAGTGCTCGAGGTGCTCAGTACTCAGGGTGCTGTATGTTCAGTGTTCAGGGTGCTGGGTGTTCAGTGCTCAGGGTGCTGGGTACTCAGTGCTCAGGGTGCTCGGTGCTCAGTACTCGGGGTGCTGGCTGCTCAGTACTCAGGGGGCTGGGTGCTCAGTACTCGGGGTGATCGGTGCTCAGTGCTCAGGGTGCTGGGTGCTCAGTACTCGGTGTGCTGGGTGCTCAGTGCTCAGGGTGCTCAGTGCTCAGTGCTCAGGGTGCTGGGTGCTCAGTGTTCAGGGCGCTGGGTGCTCAGTGCTCGGGGTGCTGGGTGCTCAGTACTCGGGGTGCTGGGTGCTCAGTGCTCAGGGTGCTCGGTGCTCAGTACGTTGGGTGCTCACTACTCAGGCTGCTGGGTCCTCAGTGCTCAGGGTCCTGGGTGCTCAGTGCTCAGGGTGCTGTGTGCTCAGTGCTCAGGGTGCTCGGTGCTCAGTACTCAGGGTGCTGGGTGCTCAGTACTCATGGTGCTGGGTGCTCAGTACTTGGGTGCTGGGTGCTCAGTGCTCAGGGTGCTGGGTGCTCAGTGCTCAGGGTGCTGGGTGCTCAGTGCTCAGGGTGCTCGGTGCTCAGTACGTTGGGTGCTCACTATTCAGGGTGCTGGGTGCTCAGTGCTCAGGGTGCTGGGTGCTCAGTGCTCAGGGTGCTGGGTGCTCAGTGCTCAGGGTGCTGGGTGCTCAGTACTCAGGGTGCTGGGTGCTCAGTGCTCGGGGTGCTGGGTGCTCAGTGCTCAGGGTGCTGGGTGCTCAGTACTCAGGGTGCTGGGTGCTCAGTACTCGGGGTGCTGGGTGCTCAGTATTCAGGGTGCTGGGTGCTCAGTACTCATTGTGCTGGGTGCTCAGTACTCGGGTGCTGGGTGCTCAGTGCTCAGGGTGCTGGGTGCTCAGTGCTCGGGGTGCTGGGTGCTCAGTGCTCAGTACTCAGGGTGCTGGGTGCTCAGTGCTCAGTACTCAGGGTGCTGGGTGCTCAGTGCTCGGGGTGCTGGGTGCTCAGTGCTCAGTACTCAGGGTCCTGGGTGCTCAGTACTCAGGGTGCTGTGTGCTCAGTGCTCAGGGTGCTGGGTGCTCAGTGCTCAGGGTGCTGGGTGCTCAGTGCTCAGGGTGCTGGGTGCTCAGTACTCAGGGTGCTGGGTGCTCAGTGCTCAGGGTGCTGGGTGCTCAGTGCTCGGGGTGCTGGGTGCTGGGTGCTCAGTGCTCAGTACTCAGGGTGTTGGGTCCTCAGTACTCAGGGTGCTGGTTGCTTAGTACTCGGGTGCTGGCTGCTCAGTGCTCAGGGTGCTGGGTGCTCAGTGCTCGGGGTGCTGGGTGCTCAGTGCTCAGTACTCAGGGTGCTGGGTGCTCAATACTCGGGGTGCTAGGTGCTCAGTGCTCAGTACTCAGGGTGCTGGGTGCTCAGTGCTCAGGGTGCTGGGTGCTCAGTGCTCAGGGTGCTGGGTGCTCAGTGCTCAGGGTGCTGGGTGCTCAGTGCTCAGGGTGGTGGGTGCTCAGTGCTCGGGGTGCTGGGTGCTCAGTGCTCGGGGTGCTGGGTGCTCAGTGCTCGGGGTGCTCGGTGCTCAGTACTCAGGGTGCTGGGTGCTCAGTGCTCGAGGTGCTCAGTACTCAGGGTGCTGTATGTTCAGTGTTCAGGGTGCTGGGTGCTCAGTACTCAGGGTGCTCGGTGCTTAGTACTCAGGGTGCTGGGTGCTCAGTACTCTGGGTGCTGGGTGCTCAGTGCTCGATGTGATCGGTGCTCAGTACTCAGTGCTCAGGGTGCTGGGTGCTCAGTGCTCAGGGTACTGGGTGCTCAGTACTAAGGGTGCTGGGTGCTCAGTGCTCAGGGTGCTGGGTGCTCAGTGCTCGGGGTGCTGGGTGCTCAGTGCTCGGGGTGCTCGGTGCTCAGTACTCAGGGTGCTGGGTGCTCAGTGCTCGAGGTGCTCAGTACTCAGGGTGCTGTATGTTCAGTGTTCAGGGTGCTGGGTGTTCAGTGCTCAGGGTGCTGGGTACTCAGTGCTCAGGGTGCTCGGTGCTCAGTACTCGGGGTGCTGGGTGCTCAGTACTCAGGGTGCTGGGTGCTCAGTACTCAGGCTGCTGGGTGTTCAGTGCTCAGGGTGCTGGGTACTCAGTGCTCAGGGTGCTCGGTGCTCAGTACTCGGGGTGCTTGGTGCTCAGTACTCAGGGTGCTCGGTGCTCAGTACTCAGGGTTCTCAGTGCTCAGTACTCAGGGTGCTGGGTACTCAGTGCTCAGGGTGCTGGGTGCTCAGTACTCAGGGTGCTCAGTGCTCAGTACTTAGGGTGCTTGGTGCTCAGTACTCAGGGTGCTCAGTGCTCAGTACTCGGTGTGCTGGGTGCTCAGTGCTCAGGGTGCTCAGTGCTCAGGGTGCTGGGTGCTCAGTGTTCAGGGCGCTGGGTGCTCAGTGCTCGGGGTGCTGGGTGCTCAGTACTCGGGGTGCTGGGTGCTCAGTGCTCAGGGTGCTCGGTGCTCAGTACGTTGGGTGCTCACTACTCAGGCTGCTGGGTCCTCAGTGCTCAGGGTCCTGGGTGCTCAGTGCTCAGGGTGCTGTGTGCTCAGTGCTCAGGGTGCTCGGTGCTCAGTACTCAGGGTGCTGGGTGCTCAGTACTCAGGGTGCTGGGTGCTCAGTACTTGGGTGCTGGGTGCTCAGTGCTCAGGGTGCTGGGTGCTCAGTGCTCAGGGTGCTGGGTGCTCAGTGCTCAGGGTGCTCGGTGCTCAGTACGTTGGGTGCTCACTATTCAGGGTGCTGGGTGCTCAGTGCTCAGGGTGCTGGGTGCTCAGTGCTCAGGGTGCTGGGTGCTCAGTGCTCAGGGTGCTGGGTGCTCAGTACTCAGGGTGCTGGGTGCTCAGTGCTCGGGGTGCTGGGTGCTCAGTGCTCAGGGTGCTGGGTGCTCAGTACTCAGTGTGCTGGGTGCTCAGTACTCGGGGTGCTGGGTGCTCAGTATTCAGGGTGCTGGGTGCTCAGTACTCATTGTGCTGGGTGCTCAGTACTCGGGTGCTGTGTGCTCAGTGCTCAGGGTGCTGGGTGCTCAGTGCTCGGGGTGCTGGGTGCTCAGTGCTCAGTACTCAGGGTGCTGGGTGCTCAGTGCTCAGTACTCAGGGTGCTGGGTGCTCAGTGCTCGGGGTGCTGGGTGCTCAGTGCTCAGTACTCAGGGTCCTGGGTGCTCAGTACTCAGGGTGCTGTGTGCTCAGTGCTCAGGGTGCTGGGTGCTCAGTGCTCAGGGTGCTGGGTGCTCAGTGCTCAGGGTGCTTGGTGCTCAGTGCTCGGGGTGCTGGGTGCTGGGTGCTCAGTGCTCAGTACTCAGGGTGTTGGGTCCTCAGTACTCAGGGTGCTGGTTGCTTAGTACTCGGGTGCTGGCTGCTCAGTGCTCAGGGTGCTGGGTGCTCAGTGCTCGGGGTGCTGGGTGCTCAGTGCTCAGTACTCAGGGTGCTGGGTGCTCAATACTCGGGGTGCTAGGTGCTCAGTGCTCAGTACTCAGGGTGCTGGGTGCTCAGTGCTCAGGGTGCTGGGTGCTCAGTGCTCAGGGTGCTGGGTGCTCAGTGCTCAGGGTGGTGGGTGCTCAGTGCTCGGGGTGCTGGGTGCTCAGTGCTCGGGGTGCTGGGTGCTCAGTGCTCGGGGTGCTCGGTGCTCAGTACTCAGGGTGCTGGGTGCTCAGTGCTCGAGGTGCTCAGTACTCAGGGTGCTGTATGTTCAGTGTTCAGGGTGCTGGGTGCTCAGTACTCAGGGTGCTCGGTGCTTAGTACTCAGGGTGCTGGGTGCTCAGTACTCTGGGTGCTGGGTGCTCAGTGCTCAGGGTACTGGGTGCTCAGTACTAAGGGTGCTGGGTGCTCAGTGGTCAGGGTGCTGGGTGCTCAGTGCTCGGGGTGCTGGGTGCTCAGTGCTCGGGGTGCTCGGTGCTCAGTACTCAGGGTGCTGGGTGCTCAGTGCTCGAGGTGCTCAGTACTCAGGGTGCTGTATGTTCAGTGTTCAGGGTGCTGGGTGTTCAGTGCTCAGGGTGCTGGGTACTCAGTGCTCAGGGTGCTCGGTGCTCAGTACTCGGGGTGCTGGCTGCTCAGTACTCAGGGGGCTGGGTGCTCAGTACTCGGGGTGATCGGTGCTCAGTGCTCAGGGTGCTGGGTGCTCAGTACTCAGGGTGCTGGGTGCTCAGTACTCAGGCTGCTGGGTGTTCAGTGCTCAGGGTGCTGGGTACTCAGTGCTCAGGGTGCTCGGTGCTCAGTACTCGGGGTGCTGGGTGCTCATTCTCGGGGTGCTGGGTGCTCAGTGCTCAGGGTGCTGGGTGCTCAGTACTCAGGGTGCTGGGTGCTCAGTGCTCAGGGTGCTGGGTGCTCAGTACTCAGGGTGCTGTGTGCTCAGTGCTCAGGGTGCTGGGTGATCAGTACTCAGGGTGCTGGGTGCTCAGTGCTCAGGGTGCTGGGTGCTCAGTACTCAGGGTGCTGGGAGCTCAGTGCTCAGGGTGATCGGTGCTCAATACTCAGGGTGCTCAGTACTCAGGGTACTGGGTGCTTAGTGCTCGGGGTGCTGGGAGCTCAGTACTCAGGGTGCTGGGTGCTCAGTGCTCGGGGTGCTGGGTGCTCAGTGCTCAGGGTGATCGGTGCTCAGTACTCAGGGTGCTGGGTGCTCAGTGCTCAGGGTGCTGGGTGTTCAGTCCACAGGGTGCTCAGTGCTCAGGGTGCTGGGTGCTCAGTGCTCGGGGTGCTGGGTGTTCAGTGCTCGGGGTGCTGGGTGCTCAGTGCTCTGGGTGCTGTGTGCTCAGTGCTCAGTGCTCAGGGTGCTGGGTGCTCAGTGATCAGCGTGCTGGGTGCTCAGTACTCAGGGTGCTCGGTGCTCAGTACTCAGGGTTCTCAGTGCTCAGTACTCAGGGTGCTGGGTACTCAGTGCTCAGGGTGCTGGGTGCTCAGTACTCAGGGTGCTCAGTGCTCAGTACTTAGGGTGCTTGGTGCTCAGTACTCAGGGTGCTCAGTGCTCAGTGCTCAGGGTGCTGGGTGCTCAGTGTTCAGGGCGCTGGGTGCTCAGTGCTCGGGGTGCTGGGTGCTCAGTACTCGGGGTGCTGGGTGCTCAGTGCTCAGGGTGCTCGGTGCTCAGTACGTTGGGTGCTCACTACTCAGGCTGCTGGGTCCTCAGTGCTCAGGGTCCTGGGTGCTCAGTGCTCAGGGTGCTGTGTGCACAGTGCTCAGGGTGCTCGGTGCTCAGTACTCAGGGTGCTGGGTGCTCAGTACTCATGGTGCTGGGTGCTCAGTACTTGGGTGCTGGGTGCTCAGTGCTCAGGGTGCTGGGTGCTCAGTGCTCAGGGTGCTGGGTGCTCAGTGCTCAGGGTGCTCGGTGCTCAGTACGTTGGGTGCTCACTATTCAGGGTGCTGGGTGCTCAGTGCTCAGGGTGCTGGGTGCTCAGTGCTCAGGGTGCTGGGTGCTCAGTGCTCAGGGTGCTGGGTGCTCAGTACTCAGGGTGCTGGGTGCTCAGTGCTCGGGGTGCTGGGTGCTCAGTGCTCAGGGGGCTGGGTGCTCAGTACTCAGGGTGCTGGGTGCTCAGTACTCGGGGTGCTGGGTGCTCAGTATTCAGGGTGCTGGGTGCTCAGTACTCATTGTGCTGGGTGCTCAGTACTCGGGTGCTGGGTGCTCAGTGCTCAGGGTGCTGGGTGCTCAGTGCTCGGGGTGCTGGGTGCTCAGTGCTCAGTACTCAGGGTGCTGGGTGCTCAGTGCTCAGTACTCAGGGTGCTGGGTGCTCAGTGCTCGGTGTGCTGGGTGCTCAGTGCTCAGTACTCAGGGTCCTGGGTGCTCAGTACTCAGGGTGCTGTGTGCTCAGTGCTCAGGGTGCTGGGTGCTCAGTGCTCAGGGTGCTGGGTGCTCAGTGCTCAGGGTGCTGGGTGCTCAGTACTCAGGGTGCTGGGTGCTCAGTGCTCAGGGTGCTGGGTGCTCAGTGCTCGGGGTGCTGGGTGCTGGGTGCTCAGTGCTCAGTACTCAGGGTGTTGGGTCCTCAGTACTCAGGGTGCTGGTTGCTTAGTACTCGGGTGCTGGCTGCTCAGTGCTCAGGGTGCTGGGTGCTCAGTGCTCGGGATGCTGGGTTCTCAGTGCTCAGTACTCAGGGTGCTGGGTGCTCAATACTCGGGGTGCTAGGTGCTCAGTGCTCAGTACTCAGGGTGCTGGGTGCTCAGTGCTCAGGGTGCTGGGTGCTCAGTGCTCAGGGTGCTGGGTGCTCAGTGCTCAGGGTGCTGGGTGCTCAGTGCTCAGGGTGGTGGGTGCTCAGTGCTCGGGGTGCTGGGTGCTCAGTGCTCGGGGTGCTGGGTGCTCAGTGCTCGGGGTGCTCGGTGCTCAGTACTCAGGGTGCTGGGTGCTCAGTGCTCGAGGTGCTCAGTACTCAGGGTGCTGTATGTTCAGTGTTCAGGGTGCTGGGTGCTCAGTACTCAGGGTGCTCGGTGCTTAGTACTCAGGGTGCTGGGTGCTCAGTACTCTGGGTGCTGGGTGCTCAGTGCTCGATGTGATCGGTGCTCAGTACTCAGTGCTCAGGGTGCTGGGTGCTCAGTGCTCAGGGTACTGGGTGCTCAGTACTAAGGGTGCTGGGTGCTCAGTGCTCAGGGTGCTGGGTGCTCAGTGCTCGGGGTGCTGGGTGCTCAGTGCTCGGGGTGCTCGGTGCTCAGTACTCAGGGTGCTGGGTGCTCAGTGCTCGAGGTGCTCAGTACTCAGGGTGCTGTATGTTCAGTGTTCAGGGTGCTGGGTGTTCAGTGCTCAGGGTGCTGGGTACTCAGTGCTCAGGGTGCTCGGTGCTCAGTACTCGGGGTGCTGGCTGCTCAGTACTCAGGGGGCTGGGTGCTCAGTACTCGGGGTGATCGGTGCTCAGTGCTCAGGGTGCTGGGTGCTCAGTACTCAGGGTGCTGGGTGCTCAGTACTCAGGCTGCTGGGTGTTCAGTGCTCAGGGTGCTGGGTACTCAGTGCTCAGGGTGCTCGGTGCTCAGTACTCGGGGTGCTGGGTGCTCATTCTCGGGGTGCTGGGTGCTCAGTGCTCAGGGTGCTGGGTGCTCAGTACTCAGGGTGCTGGGTGCTAAGTGCTCAGGGTGCTGGGTGCTCAGTACTCAGGGTGCTGTGTGCTCAGTGCTCAGGGTGCTGGGTGATCAGTACTCAGGGTGCTGGGTGCTCAGTGCTCAGGGTGCTGGGTGCTCAGTACTCAGGGTGCTGGGAGCTCAGTCCTCAGGGTGATCGGTGCTCAATACTCAGGGTGCTCAGTACTCAGGGTACTGGGTGCTTAGTGCTCGGGGTGCTGGGAGCTCAGTACTCAGGGTGCTGGGTGCTCAGTGCTCGGGGTGCTGGGTGCTCAGTGCTCAGGGTGATCGGTGCTCAGTACTCAGGGTGCTGGGTGCTCAGTGCTCAGGGTGCTGGGTGTTCAGTCCACAGGGTGCTCAGTGCTCAGGGTGCTGGGTGCTCTGTGCTCGGGGTGCTGAGTGTTCAGTGCTCGGGGTGCTGGGTGCTGAGTGCTCAGGGTGCTGTGTGCTCAGTGCTCAGTGCTCAGGGTGCTGGGTGCTCAGTGATCAGCTTGCTGGGTGCTCAGTACTCAGGGTGCTCGGTGCTCAGTACTCAGGGTTCTCAGTGCTGAGTACTCAGGGTGCTGGGTACTCAGTGCTCAGGGTGCTGGGTGCTCAGTACTCAGGGTGCTCAGTGCTCAGTACTTAGGGTGCTTGGTGCTCAGTACTCAGGGTGCTCAGTGCTCAGTACTCGGTGTGCTGGGTGCTCAGTGCTCAGGGTGCTCAGTGCTCAGTGCTCAGGGTGCTGGGTGCTCAGTGTTCAGGGCGCTGGGTGCTCAGTGCTCGGGGTGCTGGGTGCTCAGTACTCGGGGTGCTGGGTGCTCAGTGCTCAGGTTGCTCAGTACTCAGTGCTCAGGGTGCTCAGTGCTCAGTGCTCAGGGTGCTGGGTGTTCAGTACTCAGGGTGCTGGGTGCTCAGTACTCAGGGTGCTGGGTGCTCAGTGCTCAGGGTGCTGGGTGCTCAGTGCTCAGGGCGCTGGGTGCTCAGTGCTCGGGGTGCTCGGAGCTCAGTACTCAGGGTGCTGGGTCCTCAGTGCTCGGGGTGATCGGTGCTCAGTACTCAGGGTGCTGGGTGCTCAGTGCTCGGGGTGCTCGGTGCTCAGTACGTTGGTTGCTCACTACTCAGGGTGCTGGGTGCTCAGTGCTCAGGGTGCTGGGTGCTCAGTGCTCAGGGTGCTGGGTGCTCAGTGCTCAGGGTGCTGGGTGCTCAGTACTCAGGGTGCTGGTTGCTCAGTGCTCGGGGTGCTGGGTGCTCAGTGCTCAGGGTGCTGGGTGCTCAGTACTCAGGGTGCTGGGTGCTCAGTACTCGGGGTGCTGGGTTCTCAGTACTCAGGGTGCTGGGTGCTCAGTGCTCAGTACTCAGGGTGCTGGGTGCTCAGTGCTCAGGGTGCTGTGTGCTCAGTGCTCAGGGTGCTGGGTGCTCAGTGCTCAGTGTGCTGGGTACTCAGTGCTCAGGGTGCAGGGTGCTCAGTACTCAGGGTGCTGGGTGCTCAGAACTCAGGGTGCTGGGTGCTCAGTGCTCGGGGTGCTGGGTGCTCAGTGCTCGGGGTGCTGGGTGCTCAGTGCTCGGGGTGCTCGGTGCTCAGTACTCAGGGTGCTGGGTGTTCAGTGCTCGAGGTGCTCAGTACTCAGGGTGCTGTGTGTTCAGTGCTCAGAGTGCTGGGTGCTCAGTACTCAGGGTGCTCGGTGCTTAGTACGCAGGGTGCTGGGTGCTCAGTACTCCGGGTGCTGGGTGCTCAGTGCTCGGGGTGCTCGGTGCTCAGTGCTCAAGGTGCTGGGTGCTCAGTACTCAGGGTGCTCATTGCTCAGGGTGCTGGGTGCTCAGTACTCAGGGTGCTGGGTGCTCAGTGCTCAGGGTGCTCGGTGCTCAGTACGCTGGGTGCTCAGTACTCAGTGTGCTGGGTGCTCAGTACTCAGGGTGCAGGGTGCTCAGTACTCAGGGTGCTGGGTGCTCAGTGCTCGGGGTGCTCGGTGCTCAGTACGCTGGGTGATCAGTACTCAGTGTGCTGGGTGCTCAGTACTCAGGGTGCAGGGTGCTCAGTACTCAGGGTGCTGGGTGCGTAGTACTCAGGGTGCTGGGTGCTCAGGGCTCGGGGTGCTGGGTGCTCAGTGCTCAGGGTGCTTGGTGCTCAGTAATCCGGGTGCTGGGTGCTCAGTACTCGTTGTGCTGGGTGCTCAGTGCTCAGGGTGCTGGGTGCTCACTACTCAGGGTGCTCGGTGCTCAGTGCTCGGGGTGCTGGGTGCTCAGTACTCAGGGTGCTCGGTGCTCAGTACTCAGGGTGCTCAGTGCTCAGTACTCAGGGTGCTCAGGCTCAGTGCTCGGGGTGCTGGGTGCTCAGTGCTCGGGGTGCTGGGTGCTCAGTGCTCAGGGTGCTGGGTGCTCAGTTCTCAGATTGCTGGGTGCTCAGTACTCAGGGTGCTTGGTGCTCGGTGCTCAGTACGCTGGGTGCTCAGTACTCAGGGTGCTGCGTGCTCAGTGCTCGGGGTGCTGGGTGCTCAGTACTCAGGGTGCTGGGTGCTCAGTGCTCGGGGTGCTCGGTGCTCAGTACGCTGGGTGCTGGGTGCTCAGTGCTCGATGTGCTCAGTACTCAGGGTGCTCTGTGTTCAGTGCTCAGGGTGCTGTGTGTTCAGTGCTCATGGTGCTGGGTGCTTAGTACTCAGGGTGCTGGGTGCCCAGTGCTCGGGGTGCTGGGTGCTCAGTGCTCAGTACTCAGGGTGCTGGGTGCTCAGTGCTCAGGGTGCTGGGTGCTCAGTGCTCGGGGTGCTGGGTGCTCAGTACTCAGGGTGCTGGGTGCTCAGTACGCCGGGTGCTGGGTGCTGAGTTCTCGGGGTGCTCGGTGCTCAGTACTCAGGGCTCAGGGTGCTCAGTGCTCAGTGCTCAGTGTGCTGGGTGTTCAGTACTCAGGGTGCTGGGTGCTCAGTACTCAAGGTGCTGGGGGCTCAGTGCTCAGGGTGCTGGGTGCTCAGTACTCGGGGTGCTGGGTGTTCAGTGCTCAGGGTGCTGGGGGCTCAGTACTCAGGGTGCTGGGTGCTCAGTACTCAGGGTGCTGGGTGCCTAGTGCTCAGCGTGCTGGGTACTCAGTGCTCAGGGTGCTCGGTGCTCAGTACTCGGGGTGCTGGGTGCTCATTCTCGGGGTGCTGGGTGCTCAGTGCTCGGGGTGCTGTGTGCTCAGTACTCAGCGTGCTGGGTGCTCAGTGCTAAGGGTGCTGGGTGCTCAGTACTCAGGGTGCTGGGTGCTCAGTGCTCAGGGTGCTGGGTGCTCAGTACTCAGGGTGCTGGGTGGTCAGTGCTCAGGGTGCTGGGTGCTCAGTACTCAGGGTTCTGGGAGCTCAGTGCTCAGGGTGATCGGTGCTCAGTACTCAGGGTGCTCAGTACTCAGGGTGCTGGGTGCTCAGTGCTCGGGGTGCTGGGTGCTCAGTACTCAGGGAGCTGGGTGCTCAGTGCTCGGGGTTCTGGGTGCTCAGTGCTCAGGGTGCTGGGTGCTCAGTCCTCAGGGTGCTCAGTGCTCTGGGTGCTGGGTGCTCAGTGCTCGGGGTGCTCGGTGCTCAGTACTCAGGGTGCTGAGTGCTCAGTACTCAGGGTGCTGGGTGCTCAGTACTCAGGGTGCTGGGTGCTCAGTGCGCAGTGTGCTGGGTGATCAGTGCTCAGTGTGCTGGGTGCTCAGTGATCAGGGTGCTGGGTGCTCAGTGCTCGGGGTGCTCAGTACTCAGGGTACTGGGTGCTTAGTGCTCGGGGTGCTGGGAGCTCAGTACTCAGGGTGCTGGGTGCTCAGTGCTCGGGGTGCTGGGTGCTCAGTGCTCAGGGTGATCGGTGCTCAGTACTCAGGGTGCTGGGTGCTCAGTGCTCAGGGTGCTGGGTGTTCAGTCCACAGGGTGCTCAGTGCTCAGGGTGCTGGGTGCTCAGTGCTCGGGGTGCTGGGTGTTCAGTGCTCGGGGTGCTGGGTGCTCAGTGCTCTGGGTGCTGTGTGCTCAGTGCTCAGTGCTCAGGGTGCTGGGTGCTCAGTGATCAGCGTGCTGGGTGCTCAGTACTCAGGGTGCTCGGTGCTCAGTACTCAGGGTTCTCAGTGCTCAGTACTCAGGGTGCTGGGTACTCAGTGCTCAGGGTGCTGGGTGCTCAGTACTCAGGGTGCTCAGTGCTCAGTACTTAGGGTGCTTGGTGCTCAGTACTCAGGGTGCTCAGTGCTCAGTACTCGGTGTGCTGGGTGCTCAGTGCTCAGGGTGCTCAGTGCTCAGTGCTCAGGGTGCTGGGTGCTCAGTGTTCAGGGCGCTGGGTGCTCAGTGCTCGGGGTGCTGGGTGCTCAGTACTCGGGGTGCTGGGTGCTCAGTGCTCAGGGTGCTCGGTGCTCAGTACGTTGGGTGCTCACTACTCAGGCTGCTGGGTCCTCAGTGCTCAGGGTCCTGGGTGCTCAGTGCTCAGGGTGCTGTGTGCACAGTGCTCAGGGTGCTCGGTGCTCAGTACTCAGGGTGCTGGGTGCTCAGTACTCATGGTGCTGGGTGCTCAGTACTTGGGTGCTGGGTGCTCAGTGCTCAGGGTGCTGGGTGCTCAGTGCTCAGGGTGCTGGGTGCTCAGTGCTCAGGGTGCTCGGTGCTCAGTACGTTGGGTGCTCACTATTCAGGGTGCTGGGTGCTCAGTGCTCAGGGTGCTGGGTGCTCAGTGCTCAGGGTGCTGGGTGCTCAGTGCTCAGGGTGCTGGGTGCTCAGTACTCAGGGTGCTGGGTGCTCAGTGCTCGGGGTGCTGGGTGCTCAGTGCTCAGGGTGCTGGGTGCTCAGTACTCAGGGTGCTGGGTGCTCAGTACTCGGGGTGCTGGGTGCTCAGTATTCAGGGTGCTGGGTGCTCAGTACTCATTGTGCTGGGTGCTCAGTACTCGGGTGCTGGGTGCTCAGTGCTCAGGGTGCTGGGTGCTCAGTGCTCGGGGTGCTGGGTGCTCAGTGCTCAGTACTCAGGGTGCTGGGTGCTCAGTGCTCAGTACTCAGGGTGCTGGGTGCTCAGTGCTCGGGGTGCTGGGTGCTCAGTGCTCAGTACTCAGGGTCCTGGGTGCTCAGTACTCAGGGTGCTGTGTGCTCAGTGCTCAGGGTGCTGGGTGCTCAGTGCTCAGGGTGCTGGGTGCTCAGTGCTCAGGGTGCTGGGTGCTCAGTACTCAGGGTGCTGGGTGCTCATTGCTCAGGGTGCTGGGTGCTCAGTGCTCGGGGTGCTGGGTGCTGGGTGCTCAGTGCTCAGTACTCAGGGTGTTGGGTCCTCAGTACTCAGGGTGCTGGTTGCTTAGTACTCGGGTGCTGGCTGCTCAGTGCTCAGGGTGCTGGGTGCTCAGTGCTCGGGGTGCTGGGTTCTCAGTGCTCAGTACTCAGGGTGCTGGGTGCTCAATACTCGGGGTGCTAGGTGCTCAGTGCTCAGTACTCAGGGTGCTGGGTGCTCAGTGCTCAGGGTGCTGGGTGCTCAGTGCTCAGGGTGCTGGGTGCTCAGTGCTCAGGGTGCTGGGTGCTCAGTGCTCAGGGTGGTGGGTGCTCAGTGCTCGGGGTGCTGGGTGCTCAGTGCTCGGGGTGCTGGGTGCTCAGTGCTCGGGGTGCTCGGTGCTCAGTACTCAGGGTGCTGGGTGCTCAGTGCTCGAGGTGCTCAGTACTCAGGGTGCTGTATGTTCAGTGTTCAGGGTGCTGGGTGCTCAGTACTCAGGGTGCTCGGTGCTTAGTACTCAGGGTGCTGGGTGCTCAGTACTCTGGGTGCTGGGTGCTCAGTGCTCGATGTGATCGGTGCTCAGTACTCAGTGCTCAGGGTGCTGGGTGCTCAGTGCTCAGGGTACTGGGTGCTCAGTACTAAGGGTGCTGGGTGCTCAGTGCTCAGGGTGCTGGGTGCTCAGTGCTCGGGGTGCTGGGTGCTCAGTGCTCGGGGTGCTCGGTGCTCAGTACTCAGGGTGCTGGGTGCTCAGTGCTCGAGGTGCTCAGTACTCAGGGTGCTGTATGTTCAGTGTTCAGGGTGCTGGGTGTTCAGTGCTCAGGGTGCTGGGTACTCAGTGCTCAGGGTGCTCGGTGCTCAGTACTCGGGGTGCTGGCTGCTCAGTACTCAGGGGGCTGGGTGCTCAGTACTCGGGGTGATCGGTGCTCAGTGCTCAGGGTGCTGGGTGCTCAGTACTCAGGGTGCTGGGTGCTCAGTACTCAGGCTGCTGGGTGTTCAGTGCTCAGGGTGCTGGGTACTCAGTGCTCAGGGTGCTCGGTGCTCAGTACTCGGGGTGCTGGGTGCTCATTCTCGGGGTGCTGGGTGCTCAGTGCTCAGGGTGCTGGGTGCTCAGTACTCAGGGTGCTGGGTGCTAAGTGCTCAGGGTGCTGGGTGCTCAGTACTCAGGGTGCTGTGTGCTCAGTGCTCAGGGTGCTGGGTGATCAGTACTCAGGGTGCTGGGTGCTCAGTGCTCAGGGTGCTGGGTGCTCAGTACTCAGGGTGCTGGGAGCTCAGTGCTCAGGGTGATCGGTGCTCAATACTCAGGGTGCTCAGTACTCAGGGTACTGGGTGCTTAGTGCTCGGGGTGCTGGGAGCTCAGTACTCAGGGTGCTGGGTGCTCAGTGCTCGGGGTGCTGGGTGCTCAGTGCTCAGGGTGATCGGTGCTCAGTACTCAGGGTGCTGGGTGCTCAGTGCTCAGGGTGCTGGGTGTTCAGTCCACAGGGTGCTCAGTGCTCAGGGTGCTGGGTGCTCTGTGCTCGGGGTGCTGAGTGTTCAGTGCTCGGGGTGCTGGGTGCTGAGTGCTCAGGGTGCTGTGTGCTCAGTGCTCAGTGCTCAGGGTGCTGGGTGCTCAGTGATCAGCTTGCTGGGTGCTCAGTACTCAGGGTGCTCGGTGCTCAGTACTCAGGGTTCTCAGTGCTGAGTACTCAGGGTGCTGGGTACTCAGTGCTCAGGGTGCTGGGTGCTCAGTACTCAGGGTGCTCAGTGCTCAGTACTTAGGGTGCTTGGTGCTCAGTACTCAGGGTGCTCAGTGCTCAGTACTCGGTGTGCTGGGTGCTCAGTGCTCAGGGTGCTCAGTGCTCAGTGCTCAGGGTGCTGGGTGCTCAGTGTTCAGGGCGCTGGGTGCTCAGTGCTCGGGGTGCTGGGTGCTCAGTACTCGGGGTGCTGGGTGCTCAGTGCTCAGGTTGCTCAGTACTCAGTGCTCAGGGTGCTCAGTGCTCAGTGCTCAGGGTGCTGGGTGTTCAGTACTCAGGGTGCTGGGTGCTCAGTACTCAGGGTGCTGGGTGCTCAGTGCTCAGGGTGCTGGGTGCTCAGTGCTCAGGGCGCTGGGTGCTCAGTGCTCGGGGTGCTCGGAGCTCAGTACTCAGGGTGCTGGGTGCTCAGTGCTCGGGGTGATCGGTGCTCAGTACTCAGGGTGCTGGGTGCTCAGTGCTCGGGGTGCTCGGTGCTCAGTACGTTGGTTGCTCACTACTCAGGGTGCTGGGTGCTCAGTGCTCAGGGTGCTGGGTGCTCAGTGCTCAGGGTGCTGGGTGCTCAGTGCTCAGGGTGCTGGGTGCTCAGTACTCAGGGTGCTGGTTGCTCAGTGCTCGGGGTGCTGGGTGCTCAGTGCTCAGGGTGCTGGGTGCTCAGTACTCAGGGTGCTGGGTGCTCAGTACTCGGGGTGCTGGGTTCTCAGTACTCAGGGTGCTGGGTGCTCAGTGCTCAGTACTCAGGGTGCTGGGTGCTCAGTGCTCAGGGTGCTGTGTGCTCAGTGCTCAGGGTGCTGGGTGCTCAGTGCTCAGTGTGCTGGGTACTCAGTACTCAGGGTGCTGGGTGCTCAGAACTCAGGGTGCTGGGTGCTCAGTGCTCGGGGTGCTGGGTGCTCAGTGCTCGGGGTGCTGGGTGCTCAGTGCTCGGGGTGCTCGGTGCTCAGTACTCAGGGTGCTGGGTGTTCAGTGCTCGAGGTGCTCAGTACTCAGGGTGCTGTGTGTTCAGTGCTCAGAGTGCTGGGTGCTCAGTACTCAGGGTGCTCGGTGCTTAGTACGCAGGGTGCTGGGTGCTCAGTACTCCGGGTGCTGGGTGCTCAGTGCTCGGGGTGCTCGGTGCTCAGTGCTCAAGGTGCTGGGTGCTCAGTACTCAGGGTGCTCATTGCTCAGGGTGCTGGGTGCTCAGTACTCAGGGTGCTGGGTGCTCAGTGCTCAGGGTGCTCGGTGCTCAGTACGCTGGGTGCTCAGTACTCAGTGTGCTGGGTGCTCAGTACTCAGGGTGCAGGGTGCTCAGTACTCAGGGTGCTGGGTGCTCAGTGCTCGGGGTGCTCGGTGCTCAGTACGCTGGGTGATCAGTACTCAGTGTGCTGGGTGCTCAGTACTCAGGGTGCAGGGTGCTCAGTGCTCAGGGTGCTTGGTGCTCAGTAATCCGGGTGCTGGGTGCTCAGTACTCGTTGTGCTGGGTGCTCAGTGCTCAGGGTGCTGGGTGCTCACTACTCAGGGTGCTCGGTGCTCAGTGCTCGGGGTGCTGGGTGCTCAGTACTCAGGGTGCTCGGTGCTCAGTACTCAGGGTGCTCAGTGCTCAGTACTCAGGGTGCTCAGGCTCAGTGCTCGGGGTGCTGGGTGCTCAGTGCTCGGGGTGCTGGGTGCTCAGTGCTCAGGGTGCTGGGTGCTCAGTTCTCAGATTGCTGGGTGCTCAGTACTCAGGGTGCTTGGTGCTCGGTGCTCAGTACGCTGGGTGCTCAGTACTCAGGGTGCTGCGTGCTCAGTGCTCGGGGTGCTGGGTGCTCAGTACTCAGGGTGCTGGGTGCTCAGTGCTCGGGGTGCTCGGTGCTCAGTACGCTGGGTGCTGGGTGCTCAGTGCTCGATGTGCTCAGTACTCAGGGTGCTCTGTGTTCAGTGCTCAGGGTGCTGTGTGTTCAGTGCTCAGGGTGCTGGGTGCTTAGTACTCAGGGTGCTGGGTGCTCAGTGCTCGGGGTGCTGGGTGCTCAGTGCTCAGTACTCAGGGTGCTGGGTGCTCAGTGCTCAGGGTGCTGGGTGCTCAGTGCTCTGGGTGCTGGGTGCTCAGTACTCAGGGTGCTGGGTGCTCATTACGCCGGGTGCTGGGTGCTGAGTTCTCGGGGTGCTCGGTGCTCAGTACTCAGGGCTCAGGGTGCTCAGTGCTCAGTGCTCAGTGTGCTGGGTGTTCAGTACTCAGGGTGCTGGGTGCTCAGTACTCAAGGTGCTGGGGGCTCAGTGCTCAGGGTGCTGGGTGCTCAGTACTCGGGGTGCTGGGTGCTCAGTGCTCAGGGTGCTGGGGGCTCAGTACTCAGGGTGCTGGGTGCTCAGTACTCAGGGTGCTGGGTGCTCAGTGCTCAGCGTGCTGGGTACTCAGTGCTCAGGGTGCTCGGTGCTCAGTACTCGGGGTGCTGGGTGCTCATTCTCGGGGTGCTGGGTGCTCAGTGCTCGGGGTGCTGTGTGCTCAGTACTCAGCGTGCTGGGTGCTCAGTGCTAAGGGTGCTGGGTGCTCAGTACTCAGGGTGCTGGGTGCTCAGTGCTCAGGGTGCTGGGTGCTCAGTACTCAGGGTGCTGGGTGGTCAGTGCTCAGGGTGCTGGGTGCTCAGTACTCAGGGTTCTGGGAGCTCAGTGCTCAGGGTGATCGGTGCTCAGTACTCAGGGTGCTCAGTACTCAGGGTGCTGGGTGCTCAGTGCTCGGGGTGCTGGGTGCTCAGTACTCAGGGAGCTGGGTGCTCAGTGCTCGGGGTTCTGGGTGCTCAGTGCTCAGGGTGCTGGGTGCTCAGTCCTCAGGGTGCTCAGTGCTCAGGGTGCTGGGTGCTCAGTGCTCGGGGTGCTCGGTGCTCAGTACTCAGGGTGCTGAGTGCTCAGTACTCAGGGTGCTGGGTGCTCAGTACTCAGGGTGCTGGGTGCTCAGTGCGCAGTGTGCTGGGTGATCAGTGCTCAGTGTGCTGGGTGCTCAGTGATCAGGGTGCTGGGTGCTCAGTGCTCGGGGTGCTGGGTGCTCAGAACTCAGGCTGCTGGGTGCTCAGTGCTCAGGGTGCTCGGTGCTCAGTGCTCGGGGCGCTGTGTGCTCAGTGCTCGGGGTGCTCGGAGCTCAGTACCCAGGGTGCTGGGTGCTCAGTGCTCGGGGTAATCGGTGCTCAGTACTCAGGGTGCTGGGTGCTCAGTGCTCGTGGTGCTCGGTGCTCAGTACGTTGGGTGCTCACTACTCAGGGTGCTGGGTGCTCAGTGCTCAGGGTGCTGGGTGCTCAGTGCTCAGGGTGCTGGGTGCTCAGTGCTCAGGGTGCTGGGTGCTCAGTACTCAGGGTGCTGGGTGCTCAGTGCTCGGGGTGCTGGGTGCTCAGTGCTCACCGTGCTGGGTGCTCAGTACTCGGGGTGCTGGGTGCTCAGTTCTCAGAGTGCTCGGTGCTCAGTACTCAGGGTGTTGGGTGCTCAGTACTCAGGGTGCTGGGTACTCAGTACTCGGGTGCTGGGTGCTCAGTGCTCAGGGTGCTGGGTGCTCAGTGCTCGGGGTGCTGGGTGCTCAGTGCTCAGTACTCAGGGTGCTCGGTGCACAGTGCTCGGGGTTCTGGGTGCTCAGTGCTCAGTACTCAGGGTGCTGGGTGCTCAGTGCTCAGGGTGCTGTGTGCTCAGTGCTCAGGGTGCTGGGTGCTCAGTGCTCAGGGTGCTGGGTACTCAGTGCTAAGGTTGCTGGGTGCTCAGTACTCAGGGTTCTGGGTGCTCAGTACTCAGGGTGCTGGGTGCTCAGTGCTCGGGGTGCTGGGTGCTCAGGGCTCGCGGTGCTTGGTGCTCAGTGCTCGGGGTGCTCGGTGCCCAGTACTCAGGGTGCTGGGTGCTCAGTGCGCGAGGTGCTCAGTACTCAGAGTGCTGTGTGTTCAGTGCTCAGGGTGCTGGGTGCTCAGTACTCAGGGTGCTCGTTGCTTAGTACTCATGGTGCTGGGTGCTCAGTACTCCGGGTACTGGGTGCTCAGTGCTCGGGGTGCTCGGTGCTCAGTACGTTGGGTGCTCACTACTCAGGGTGCTGGGTGCTCAGTGCTCAGGGTGCTGGGTGCTCAGTGCTCAGGGTGCTGGGTGCTCAGTGCTCAGGGTGCTGGGTGCTCAGTACTCAGGGTGCTGGGTGCTCAGTGCTCGGGGTGCTGGGTGCTCAGTGCTCAGGGTGCTGGGTGCTCAGTACTCAGGGTGCTGGGTGCTCAGTATTCAGGGTGGTGGGTGCTCAGTACTCATTGTGCTGGGTGCTCAGTATTCGGGGTGCTGGGTGCTCAGTGCTCAGTATTCAGGGTGCTGGGTGCTCAGTGCTCGGGGCGCTGGGTGCTCAGTGCTCGGGGTGCTCGGAGCTCAGTACTCAGGGTGCTGGGTACTCATTGCTCGGGGTGATCGGTGCTCAGTACTCAGGGTGCTGGGTGCTCAGTGCTCGGGGTGCTCGGTGCTCAGTACGTTGGTTTCTCACTACTCAGGGTGCTGGGTGCTCAGTGCTCAGGGTGCTGGGTGCTCAGTGCTCAGGGTGCTGGGTGCTGAGTGCTCAGGGTGCTGGGTGCTCAGTACTCAGGGTGCTGGGTGCTCAGTGCTCGGGGTGCTGGGTGCTCAGTGCTCAGGGTGCTGGGTGCTCAGTACTCAGGGTGCTGGGTGCTCAGTACTCGGGGTGCTGGGTGCTCAGTACTCAGGGTGCTGGGTGTTCAGTACTCAGGGTGCTGGGTGCTCTGTACTCGGGAGCTGGGTGCTCAGTGCTCAGGGTGCTGGGTGCTCAGTGCTCAGTGTGCTGGGTGCTCAGTGCTCAGTACTCAGGGTGCTGGGTGCTCAGTGCTCAGTACTCAGGGTGCTGGGTGCTCAGTGCTCAGGTGCTGTGTGCTCAGTGCTCAGGGTGCTGGGTGCTCAGTGCTCAGGGTGCTGGGTACTCAGTGCTCAGTGTGCTGGGTGCTATGTACTCAGGGTGCTGGGTGCTCAGAACTCAGGGTGCTGGGTGCTCAGTGCTCGGGGTGCTGGGTGCTCAGTGCTCGGGGTGCTGGGTGCTCAGTGCTCGGGGTGCTCGGTGCTCAGTACTCAGGGTGCTGGGTGCTCAGTGCTCGAGGTGCTCAGTACTCAGGGTGCTGTGTGTTCAGTGCTCAGGGTGCTGGGTGCTCAGTACTCAGGGTGCTCGGTGCTTAGTACGCAGCGTGCTGGGTGCTCAGTACTCCGGGTGATGGGTGCTCAGTGCTCGGGGTGCTCGGTGCTCAGTGCTCAAGGTGCTGGGTGCTCAGTACTCAGGGTGCTCATTGCTCAGGGTGCTGGGTGCTCAGTACTCATGGTGCTGGGTGCTCAGTGCTCAGGGTGCTCGGTGCTCAGTACGTTGGGTGCTCAGTCCTCAGGGTGCTGGGTGCTCAGTGCTCAGGGTGCTGGGTGCTCAGTGCTCAGGGTGCTGGGTGCTCAGTACTCAGGGTGCTGGGTGCTCGGTGCTCAGTATGCTGGGTGCTCAGTACTCAGGGTGCTGGGTGCTCAGTGCTCGGGGTGCTCGGTGCTCAGTACGCTGGGTGATCAGTACTCAGTGTGCTTTGTGCTCAGTACTCAGGGTGCAGGGTGCTCAGTACTCAGGGTGCTGGGTGCTTAGTACTCAGGGTGCTGGGGGCTCAGTGCTCAGGGTGCTGGGTGCTCAGTGCTCAGGGTGCTGGGTGCTCAGTACTCGGGGTGCTCGGTGCTCAGTACTCAGGGTGCTGGGTGCTCAGTACTCAGGGTGATGGGTGCTCAGTGCTCAGGGTGATCGGTGCTCAGTCCTCAGGGTGCTCAGTTCTCAGGGTGCTGGGTGCTCAGTGCTCGGGTTGATGGGAGCTCAGTGCTGAGGGTGCTGGCTGCTCTGTGATCGGGGTGCTGGGTGCTCAGTACTCAGGGTGCTCAGTGCTCAGGCAGCTCGGTGCTCAGTACTCAGGGTGCTGGGTGCTCATTACTCAGTGCTCGGTGTCCTGGGTGCTCCGTGCTTGGGCTGCTGGGTGCTCAGCGCTCTGGATGCTTAGTGCTCAGTACTCAGGGTGCTGGGTGCTCAGTACTCAGGGTGCTCAGTGCTCGTTGTGCTGGGTGCTCAGTACTCAGGGTGCTGGGTGCTCAGTACTCAGTGTGCTGGGTGCTCATTCTCGGGGTGCTGGGTGCTCAGTGCTCGGTGTGCTGTTTGCTCAGTAATCGGGGTGCTGGGTGCTCAGTGCTCAGCGTGCTGGGTGCTCAGTACTCAGGGTGCTCGGTTCTCAGTACTCAGGGTGCTGGGTGCTTATTCTCGGGGTGCTGGTTGCTCAGTGCTCGGGGTGCTGGGTGCTCAGTGCTCGTTGTGCTGGGTACTCAGTACTCAGGGCGCTGGGTGCTCAGTACTCGGGGTGCTGGGTGCTCAGTGCTCAGGGTGCTGGGTGCTCAGTGCTCGGGGTGCAG
Organism: Microtus oregoni; assembly: GCF_018167655.1. Taxonomy (NCBI): domain Eukaryota; kingdom Metazoa; phylum Chordata; class Mammalia; order Rodentia; family Cricetidae; genus Microtus; species Microtus oregoni. Next base: position 29,313 of record NW_024543623.1, read on the forward strand.
GGTGCTCAGTGCTCAGGGTGCTGGGTGCTCAGTGCTCAGGGTGCTGGGTGCTCAGTACTCAGGGTGCTCGGTGCTCAGTACTCAGGGTGCTCAGCGCTCAGTACTCAGAGTGCTTTGTGCTCAGTGCTCAGGGTGCTGGGTGCTCAGTACTCAGGGTCCTTGGTGCTCAGTACTCAGGGTGCTCAGTGCTCAGTACTCAGCGTGCTTTGTGCTCAGTGCTCAGGGTGCTGGGTGCTCAGTACTCAGGGTGCTGGGTGCTCAGTACTCACGGTGCTGGGTGCTCAGTACTCTGGGTGCTGGGTGCTCATTACTCAGGGTGCTGGGTGCTCAGTGCTCGGGGTGCTGGGTGCTCAGTACTCAGGGTGCTGGTTGCTCAGTGCTTGGGGTGCTTGGTGCTCAGTGCTCGGGGTGCTCGGTGCTCAGTACTCTTGGTGCTGGGTGCTCAGTCCTCAGGGTGCTGGGTGCTCAGTGTTCGGGGTGCTCGGTGCTCAGTGCTCAGGATGCTCGGTGCTCAGTACTCTTCGTGCTGGGTGCTCAGTCCTCAGGGTGCTGGGTGCGCAGTGCTCGGGGTGCTCGGTGCTCAGTACTCAGGGTGCTGGGTGCTCAGTGCTCAGGGTGCTGGGTGCTCAGTGCTCAGGGTGATCGGTGCTCAGTACTCAGGGAGCTCAGTACTCAGGGTGCTGAGTGCTCAGTGCTCGGGGTGCTGGGTGCACAGTGCTGAGGGTGCTGGGTGCTCTGTTATCGGGGTGCTGGGTGCTCAGTACTCAGGGTGCTCAGTTCTCGGGGAACTTGGTGCTCAGTACTCAGGGTGCTGGGTGCTCAGTACTCAGTGCTCGGGGTCCTGGGTGCTCCGTGCTTGGGGTGCTGGGTGCTCAGCGCTCAGGGTGCTTAGTGCTCAGTACTCAGGGTGCTGGGTGCTCAGTACTCAGGGTGCTCAGTGCTCCTTGTGCTGGGTGCTCAGTACTCAGGGTGCTGGGTGCTCAGTATTCAGGGTGCTGGGTGCTCATTCTCGGGGTACTGGGTGCTCAGTGCTCGGTGTGCTGTTTGCTCAGTACTCGGGGTGCTGGGTGCTCAGTGCTCAGCGTGCTGGGTGCTCAGTACTCAGGGTGCTCGGTTATCAGTACTCAGGGTGCTGGGTGCTCATTCTCGGGGTGCTGGGTGCTCAGTGCTCGGGGTGCTGGGTGCTCAGTGCTCGTTGTGCTGGGTGCTCAGTACTCAGGGTGCTGGGTGCTCAGTACTCGTTGTGCTGGGTGCTCAGTGCTCAGGGTGCTGGGTGCTCAGTGCTCGGGGTGCTGGGTGCTCAGTGCTCAGGGTGCTGGGTGCTCAGTGCTCAGGCTGCTGGGTGCTCAGTACTCAGGGTGCTCGGTGCTCAGTACTCAGGGTGCTCAGCGCTCAGTACTCAGCGTGCTTTGTGCTCAGTGCTCAGGGAGCTGGGGGCTCAGTACTCAGGGTCCTTGGTGCTCAGTACTCAGGGTGCTCAGTGCTCAGTACTCAGCGTGCTTTGTGCTCAGTGCTCAGGGTGCTGGGTGCTCAGTACTCAGTGTGCTGGGTGCTCAGTACTCACGGTGCTGGGTGCTCAGTACTCGGGGTGCTGGGTGCTCATTACTCAGGGTGCTGGGTGCTCAGTGCTCGGGGTGCTGGGTGCTCAGTACTCAGGGTGCTCAGTGCTCGGGGAGCTTGGTGCTCAGTACTCAGGGTGCTGGGTGCTCAGTACTCAGTGCTCGGGGTCCTGGGTGCTCCGTGCTTGGGGTGCTGGGTGCTCAGCGCTCAGGGTGCTTAGTGCTCAGTATTCAGGGTGCTCAGTGCTCGGGGTGCTGGGTGCTCAGTACTCAGTGTGCTGGGTGCTCAGTACTCAGGGTGCTGGGTGCTCAGTGCTCAGGGTGCTGGGTGCTCAGTACTCGGGGTGCTCGGTGCTCAGTACTCAGGGTGCTGGGTGCTCAGTACTCAGGGTGCTGGGTGCTCAGTACTCAGGGTGCTTGGTGCTCAGTACTCAGGGTGCTGGGTGCTCAGTGCTCAGGGTGCTGGGTGCTAAGTACTCAGGGTGCTGGTTGCTCAGTACTCAGGGTGCTGGGTGCTCAGTGCTCAGGGTGCTGGGTGCTCAGTACTCACGGTGCTGGGTGCTCAGTGCTCAGGGTGCTGGGTGCTCAGTACTCAGGGTGCTCAGTACTCAGGGTGCAGGGTGCTCAGTGCTCGGGGTGCTGGGTGCTCAGTACTCAGGGTGCTCAGTACTCAGGGTGCTGGGTGCTCAGTGCTCGGGTTGCTGGGTGCTCAGTGCTCACGGTGATCGGTGCTCAGTAATCAGGATGCTGGGTGCTCAGTACTCAGGGTGCTGGGTGCTCAGTCCTCAGGGTGCTCAGTGCTCAGGGTGCTGGGTGCTCAGTGCTCGGGGTGCTGGGTGCTCAGTGCTCGGGGTGCTGGGTGCTCAGTACTCAGGGTGCGCGGTGCTCAGTACTCAGGGTGCTGGGTCCTCAGTGCTCGGGGTGCTGGGTGCTCAGTACTCAGGGTGCTGGGTGCTCAGTGCTCGGGGTGCTCAATGCTCAGTACGTTGGGTGCTCAGTACTCAGGGTGCTGGGTGCTCAGTGCTCAGGGTGCTGGGTGCTCAGTGCTCAGGGTGCTTGATGCTCAGTACTCAGGGTGCAGGGTGCTCAGTGCTCAGGGTGCTGGGTGCTCAGTGCTCGGGGTGCTAGGTGCTCAGTACTCAGGGTGCTGGGTGCTCAGGTCACGGGGTGCTGGGTGCTCAGTACTCAGGGTGCTGCGTGCTCAGTGCTCGGGGTGCTCGGTGCTCAGTACTCAGGGTGCTGGGTGCTCAGTACTCAGGGTGCTGGGTGCTCAGTGCTCAGGGTGATCGGTGCTCAGTGCTCAGGGTGCTGGGTGCTCAGTACTCGGGGTGCTCGGTGCTCAGTAGTCAGGGTGCTGGGTGCTCAGTACTCAGGGTGCTGGGTGCTCAGTGCTCAGGGTGATCGGTGCTCAGTCCTCAGTGTGCTCAGTACTCAGGGTGCTGGGTGCTCAGTACTCAGGGTGCTGGGTGCTCATTCTCGGGGTGCTGGGTGCTCAGTGCTCGGTGTGCTGTTTGCTCAGTACTCGGGGTGCTGGGTGCTCAGTGCTCAGCGTGCTGGGTGCTCAGTATTCAGGGTACTCGGTTCTCAGTACTCAGGGTGCTGGGTGCTAATTCTCGGGGTGCTGGGTTCTCAGTGCTCGGGGTGCTGGGTGCTCTGTGCTCGGGGTGCTCGGTGCTCAGTACTCAGGGTGCTGGGTGCTCAGTACTCGGGGTGCTGGGTGCTCAGTGCTCAGGGTGCTGGGTGCTCAGTGCTCGGGGTGCTGGGTGCTCAATGCTCATGTTGCTGGCTGCTCAGTGCTCAGGGTGCTGGGTGCTCAGTACTCAGGGTGCTCGGTGCTCAGTACTCAGGGTGCTCAGCGCTCAGTACTCAGCGTGCTGGGTGCTCAGTGCTCAGGGTCCTTGGTGCTCAGTACTCAGGGTGCTCAGTACTCAGCGTGCTTTGTGCTCAGTAGTCAGGGTGCTGGGTGCTCAGTACTCAGGGTGCTGGGTGCTCAGTACTCAGGTTGCTGGGTGCTCAGTGCTTGGGGTGCTGGGTGCTCAGTGTTCAGGGTGCTGGGTGCTCAGTGCTCGGGGTGCTGGGTGCTCAGTACTCGGGGTGCTCGGTGCTCAGTACTCAGGGTGCTGGGTGCTCAGTACTCAGGGTGCTGGGTGCTCAGTACTCAGGGTGCTGGGTGCTCAGTACTCAGGGTGCTGGGTGCTCAGTACTCAGGGTGCTGCGTGCTCAGTGCTCAGGGTGCTGGGTGCTCAGTACTCAGGGTGCTGGGTGCTCAGTACTCAGGGTGCTGGGTGCTCAGTGCTCGGGGTGCTGGGTGCTCAGTGCTGAGGGTGCTGTGTGCTCTGTGATCGGGGTGCTGGGTGCTCAGTACTCAGGGTGCTCAGTGCTCGGGGAGCTCAGTGCTCAGTACTCAGGGTGCTGGGTGCTCAGTACTCAGGGTGCTGCGTGCTCAGTGCTCGGGGTGCTCGGTGCTCAGTACTCAGGGTGCTCGGTGCTCAGTACTCAGCGTGCTGGGTGCTCAGTGCTCGGGGTGCTCGATGCTCAGTACGTTGGGTGCTCAGTACTCAGTGTGCTGGGTGCTCAGTGCTCAGGGTGCTGGGTGCTCAGTGCTCAGGGTGTTGGGAGCTCAGTGCTCAGGGTGCTTGATGCTCAGTACTCAGGGTGCAGGGTGCTCAGTGCTCAGGGTGCTGGGTGCTCAGTGCTCGGGGTGCTAGGTGCTCAGTACTCAGGGTGCTCAGTACTCAGGGTGCTGTGTGCTCAGGGCTCGGGGTGCTGGGTGCTCAGTACTCAGGGTGCTGCGTGCTCAGTGCTCGGGTTGCTAGGTGCTCAGTGCTCAGGGTGCTGGGTGCTCAGTACTCGGGGTGCTCGGTGCTCAGTACTCAGGGTGCTGGGTGCTCAGTACTCAGGGTGCTGGGTGCTCAGTGCTCAGCGTGATCGGTGCTCAGTCCTCAGGGTGCTCAGTACTCAGGGTGCTGGGTGCTCAGTACTCAGGGTGCTGGGTGCTCATTCTCGGGGTGCTGGGTGCTCAGTGCTCGGTGTGCTGTTTGCTCAGTACTCGGGGTGCTGGGTGCTCAGTGCTCAGCGTGCTGGGTGCTCAGTACTGAGGGTACTCGGTTCTCAGTACTCAGGGTGCTGGGTGCTAATTCTCGGGGTGCTGGGTTCTCAGTGCTCGGGGTGCTGGGTGCTCTGTGCTCGGGGTGCTCGGTGCTCAGTACTCAGGGTGCTGGTTGCTCAGTACTCGGGGTGCTGGGTGCTCAGTGCTGAGGGTGCTGGGTGCTCAGTGCTCGGGGAGCTGGGTGCTCAGTGCTCAGGGTGCTGGCTGCTCAGTGCTCAGGGTGCTGGGTGCTCAGTACTCAGGGTGCTCGGTGCTCAGTACTCAGGGTGCTCAGCGCTCAGTACTCAGCGTGCTGGGTGCTCAGTGCTCAGGGTCCTTGGTGCTCAGTACTCAGGGTGCTCAGTGCTCAGTACTCAGCGTGCTTTGTGCTCAGTGCTCAGGGTGCTGGGTGCTCAGTACTCAGGGTGCTGGGTGTTCAGTACTCACGGTGCTCGGTGCTCAGTACTCGGGGTGCTGGGTGGTCATTACTCAGGGTGCTGGGTGCTCAGTGCTCGGGGTGCTCGGTGCTCAGTACTCTTGGTTCTGGGTGCTCAGTACTCAGGGTGCTAGGTGCTCAGTGCTCGGGGTGCTCGGTGCTCAGTGCTCAGGATGCTCGGTGCTCAGTACTCTTGGTGCTCGGTGCTCAGTACTCAGGGTGCTGGGTGCTCAGTGCTCGGGGTGCTGGGTGCTCAGTACTCAGGGTGCTGGGTGCTCAGTACTCAGGGTGCTGGGTGCTCAGTACTCAGGGTGCTGCGTGCTCAGTGCTCAGGGTGCTGGGTGCTCAGTACTCAGGGTGCTGGGTGCTCAGTACTCAGGGTGCTGGGTGCTCAGTGCTCAGGGTGATCGGTGCTCAGTCCTCAGTGTGCTCAGTACTCAGGGTGCTGGGTGCTCAGTGCTCGGGGTGCTGGGTGCTCAGTGCTGAGGATGCTGTGTGCTCTGTGATCGGGGTGCTGGGTGCTCAGTACTCAGGGTGCTCAGTGCTCGGGGAGCTCGGTGCTCAGTACTCAGGGTGCTGGGTGCTCAGTACTCAGTGCTCGGGGTCCTGGGTGCTCCGTGCTTGGGGTGCTGGGTGCTCAGCACTCAGGGTGCTTAGTGCTCAGTACTCAGGGTGCTCAGTGCTCGGGGTGCTGGGTGCTCAGTACGCAGGGTTCTGGGTGCTCAGTACTCAGGGTGCTGGGTGCTCAGTGCTCAGGGTGCTGGGTGCTCAGTACTCGGGGTGCTCGGTGCTCAGTACTCAGGGTGCTGGGTGCTCAGTGCTCGGGGTGCTCGATGCTCAGTATGTTGGGTGCTGGGTGCTCAGTACTCAGGGTGCTGGGTGCTCAGTACTCAGGGTGCTGGGTGCTCAGTACTCAGGGTGCTGGGTGCTCAGTACTCAGGGTGCTGCGTGCTCAGTGCTCAGGGTGCTGGGTGCTCAGTACTCAGGGTGCTGGGTGCTCAGTACTCAGGGTGCTGGGTGCTCAGTGCTCAGGGTGATCGGTGCTCAGTCCTCAGTGTGCTCAGTACTCAGGGTGCTGGGTGCTCAGTGCTCGGGGTGCTGGGTGCTCAGTGCTGAGGGTGCTGTGTGCTCTGTGATCGGGGTGCTGGGTGCTCAGTACTCAGGGTGCTCAGTGCTCGGGGAGCTCGGTGCTCAGTACTCAGGGTGCTGGGTGCTCAGTACTCAGTGCTTGGTGTCCTGGGTGCTCCGTGCTTGGGGTGCTGGGTGATCAGCGCTCAGGGTGCTTAGTGCTCAGTACTCAGGGTGCTCAGTGCTCAGGGTGCTGGGTGCTCAGTACTCAGGGTGCTGGGTGCTCAGTGCTCGGGGTGCTGGGTGCTCAGTGCTGAGGGTGCTGTGTGCTCTGTGATCGGGGTGCTGGGTGCTCAGTACTCAGGGTGCTCAGTGCTCGGGGAGCTCAGTGCTCAGTACTCAGGGTGCTGGGTGCTCAGTACTCAGGGTGCTGCGTGCTCAGTGCTCGGGGTGCTCGGTGCTCAGTACTCAGGGTGCTCGGTGCTCAGTACTCAGCGTGCTGGGTGCTCAGTGCTCGGGGTGCTCGATGCTCAGTACGTTGGGTGCTCAGTACTCAGTGTGCTGGGTGCTCAGTGCTCAGGGTGCTGGGTGCTCAGTGCTCAGGGTGTTGGGAGCTCAGTGCTCAGGGTGCTTGATGCTCAGTACTCAGGGTGCAGGGTGCTCAGTGCTCAGGGTGCTGGGTGCTCAGTGCTCGGGGTGCTAGGTGCTCAGTACTCAGGGTGCTCAGTACTCAGGGTGCTGTGTGCTCAGGGCTCGGGGTGCTGGGTGCTCAGTACTCAGGGTGCTGCGTGCTCAGTGCTCGGGTTGCTAGGTGCTCAGTGCTCAGGGTGCTGGGTGCTCAGTACTCGGGGTGCTCGGTGCTCAGTACTCAGGGTGCTGGGTGCTCAGTACTCAGGGTGCTGGGTGCTCAGTGCTCAGCGTGATCGGTGCTCAGTCCTCAGGGTGCTCAGTACTCAGGGTGCTGGGTGCTCAGTACTCAGGGTGCTGGGTGCTCATTCTCGGGGTGCTGGGTGCTCAGTGCTCGGTGTGCTGTTTGCTCAGTACTCGGGGTGCTGGGTGCTCAGTGCTCAGCGTGCTGGGTGCTCAGTACTGAGGGTACTCGGTTCTCAGTACTCAGGGTGCTGGGTGCTAATTCTCGGGGTGCTGGGTTCTCAGTGCTCGGGGTGCTGGGTGCTCTGTGCTCGGGGTGCTCGGTGCTCAGTACTCAGGGTGCTGGTTGCTCAGTACTCGGGGTGCTGGGTGCTCAGTGCTGAGGGTGCTGGGTGCTCAGTGCTCGGGGAGCTGGGTGCTCAGTGCTCAGGGTGCTGGCTGCTCAGTGCTCAGGGTGCTGGGTGCTCAGTACTCAGGGTGCTCGGTGCTCAGTACTCAGGGTGCTCAGCGCTCAGTACTCAGCGTGCTGGGTGCTCAGTGCTCAGGGTCCTTGGTGCTCAGTACTCAGGGTGCTCAGTGCTCAGTACTCAGCGTGCTTTGTGCTCAGTGCTCAGGGTGCTGGGTGCTCAGTACTCAGGGTGCTGGGTGTTCAGTACTCACGGTGCTCGGTGCTCAGTACTCGGGGTGCTGGGTGGTCATTACTCAGGGTGCTGGGTGCTCAGTGCTCGGGGTGCTCGGTGCTCAGTACTCTTGGTTCTGGGTGCTCAGTACTCAGGGTGCTAGGTGCTCAGTGCTCGGGGTGCTCGGTGCTCAGTGCTCAGGATGCTCGGTGCTCAGTACTCTTGGTGCTCGGTGCTCAGTACTCAGGGTGCTGGGTGCTCAGTGCTCGGGGTGCTGGGTGCTCAGTACTCAGGGTGCTGGGTGCTCAGTACTCAGGGTGCTGGGTGCTCAGTACTCAGGGTGCTGCGTGCTCAGTGCTCAGGGTGCTGGGTGCTCAGTACTCAGGGTGCTGGGTGCTCAGTACTCAGGGTGCTGGGTGCTCAGTGCTCAGGGTGATCGGTGCTCAGTCCTCAGTGTGCTCAGTACTCAGGGTGCTGGGTGCTCAGTGCTCGGGGTGCTGGGTGCTCAGTGCTGAGGATGCTGTGTGCTCTGTGATCGGGGTGCTGGGTGCTCAGTACTCAGGGTGCTCAGTGCTCGGGGAGCTCGGTGCTCAGTACTCAGGGTGCTGGGTGCTCAGTACTCAGTGCTCGGGGTCCTGGGTGCTCCGTGCTTGGGGTGCTGGGTGCTCAGCACTCAGGGTGCTTAGTGCTCAGTACTCAGGGTGCTCAGTGCTCGGGGTGCTGGGTGCTCAGTACGCAGGGTTCTGGGTGCTCAGTACTCAGGGTGCTGGGTGCTCAGTGCTCAGGGTGCTGGGTGCTCAGTACTCGGGGTGCTCGGTGCTCAGTACTCAGGGTGCTGGGTGCTCAGTGCTCGGGGTGCTCGATGCTCAGTATGTTGGGTGCTGGGTGCTCAGTACTCAGGGTGCTGGGTGCTCAGTACTCAGGGTGCTGGGTGCTCAGTACTCAGGGTGCTGGGTGCTCAGTACTCAGGGTGCTGCGTGCTCAGTGCTCAGGGTGCTGGGTGCTCAGTACTCAGGGTGCTGGGTGCTCAGTACTCAGGGTGCTGGGTGCTCAGTGCTCAGGGTGATCGGTGCTCAGTCCTCAGTGTGCTCAGTACTCAGGGTGCTGGGTGCTCAGTGCTCGGGGTGCTGGGTGCTCAGTGCTGAGGGTGCTGTGTGCTCTGTGATCGGGGTGCTGGGTGCTCAGTACTCAGGGTGCTCAGTGCTCGGGGAGCTCGGTGCTCAGTACTCAGGGTGCTGGGTGCTCAGTACTCAGTGCTTGGTGTCCTGGGTGCTCCGTGCTTGGGGTGCTGGGTGATCAGCGCTCAGGGTGCTTAGTGCTCAGTACTCAGGGTGCTCAGTGCTCAGGGTGCTGGGTGCTCAGTACCCAGGGTTCTCGGTGCTCAGTACTCAGGGTGCTGGGTGCTCAGTGCTCAGGGTGCTGGGTGCTCAGTACTCGGGGTGCTCGGTGCTCAGTACTCAGGATGCTGGGTGCTCAGTGCTCAGGGTGCTCAATGCTCAGTAGGTTGGGTGCTCAGTACTCAGGGTGCTGGGTGCTCAGTGCTCAGGGTCCTGGGTGCTCAGTGCTCAGGGTGCTGGGTGCTCAGTGCTCAGGGTGCTTGATGCTCAGTACTCAGGGTGCAGGGTGCTCAGTGCTCAGGGTGCTGGGTGCTCAGTGCTCGGGGTGCTAGGTGCTCAGTACTCAGGGTGCTCAGTACTCAGGGTGCTGTGTGCTCAGGGCTCGGGGTGCTGGGTGCTCAGTACTCAGGGTGCTGCGTGCTCAGTGCTCGGGTTGCTAGGTGCTCAGTGCTCAGGGTGCTGGGTGCTCAGTACTCGGGGTGCTCGGTGCTCAGTACTCAGGGTGCTGGGTGCTCAGTACTGAGGGTGCTGGGTGCTCAGTGCTCAGGGTGATCGGTACTCAGTCCTCAGGGTGCTCAGTGCTCAGGGTGCTGGGTGCTCAGTACCCAGGGTTCTCGGTGCTCAGTACTCAGGGTGCTGGGTGCTCAGTGCTCAGGGTGCTGGGTGCTCAGTACTCGGGGTGCTCGGTGCTCAGTACTCAGGGTGCTGGGTGCTCAGTACTCAGGGTGCTGGGTGCTCATTCTCGGGGTGCTGGGTGCTCAGTGCTCGGTGTGCTGTTTGCTCAGTACTCGGGGTGCTGGGTGCTCAGTGCTCAGCGTGCTGGGTGCTCAGTACTGAGGGTACTCGGTTCTCAGTACTCAGGGTGCTGGGTGCTAATTCTCGGGGTGCTGGGTTCTCAGTGCTCGGGGTGCTGGGTGCTCAGTGCTCGGGGTGCTCGGTGCTCAGTAATCAGGGTGCTGGGTGCTCAGTACTCGGGGTGCTGGGTGCTCAGTGCTCAGGGTGCTGGGTGCTCAGTGCTCGGGGAGCTGGGTGCTCAGTGCTCAGGGTGCTGGCTGCTCAGTGCTCAGGGTGCTGGGTGCTCAGTACTCAGGGTGCTCGGTGCTCAGTACTCAGGGTGCTCAGCGCTCAGTACTCAGCGTGCTGGGTGCTCAGTGCTCAGGGTCCTTGGTGCTCAGTACTCAGGGTGCTCAGTGCTCAGTACTCAGCGTGCTTTGTGCTCAGTGCTCAGGGTGCTGGGTGCTCAGTACTCAGGGTGCTGGGTGCTCAGTACTCACGGTGCTCGGTGCTCAGTACTCGGGGTGCTGTGTGCTCATTACTCAGGGTGCTGGGTGCTCAGTGCTCGGGGTGCTCGGTGCTCAGTACTCTTGGTTCTGGGTGCTCAGTACTCAGGGTGCTAGGTGCTCAGTGCTCGGGGTGCTCGGTGCTCAGTGCTCAGGATGCTCGGTGCTCAGTACTCTTGGTGCTCGGTGCTCAGTACTCAGGGTGCTGGGTGCTCAGTGCTCGGGGTGCTGGGTGCTCAGTACTCAGGGTGCTGGGTGCTCAGTACTCAGGGTGCTGGGTGCTCAGTACTCAGGTTGCTGGGTGCTCAGTGCTTGGGGTGCTGGGTGCTCAGTGTTCAGGGTGCTGGGTGCTTAGTGCTCGGGGTGCTGGGTGCTCAGTACTCGGGGTGCTCAGTGCTCAGTACTCAGGGTGCTGGGTGCTCAGTACTCAGGGTGCTGGGTTCTCAGTACTCAGGGTGCTGGGTGCTCAGTACTCAGGGTGCTGGGTGCTCAGTACTCAGGGTGCTGCGTGCTCAGTGCTCAGGGTGCTGGGTGCTCAGTACTCAGGGTGCTGGGTGCTCAGTACTCAGGGTGCTGAGTGCTCAGTGCTCAGGGTGATCGGTGCTCAGTCCTCAGTGTGCTCAGTACTCAGGGTGCTGGGTGCTCAGTGCTCGGGGTGCTAGGTGCTCAGTGATGAGGGTGCTGTGTGCTCTGTGATCGGGGTGCTGGGTGCTCAGTACTCAGGGTGCTCAGTGCTCGGGGAGCTCGGTGCTCAGTACTCAGGGTGCTGGGTGCTCAGTACTAAGTGCTGGGTGTCCTGGGTGCTCCGTGCTTGGGGTGCTGGGTGATCAGCGCTCAGGGTGCTTAGTGCTCAGTACTCAGGGTGCTCAGTGCGCGGGGTGCTGGGTGCTCAGTACTCAGGGGGCTGGGTGCTCAGTGCTCAGGGTGCTGGGTGCTCAGTACTCGGGGTGCTCGGTGCTCAGTACTCAGAATGCTGGGTGCTCAGTGCTCGGGGTGCTCGATGCTCAGTAGGTTGGGTGCTCAGTACTCAGGGTGCTGGGTGCTCAGTGCTCAGGGTCCTGGGTGCTCAGTGCTCAGGGTGCTGGGTGCTCAGTGCTCAGGGTGCTGGGTGCTCAGTGCTCGGGGTGCTAGGTGCTCAGTACTCAGGGTGCTCAGTACTCAGGGTGCTGTGTGCTCAGGGCTCGGAGTGCTGGGTGCTCAGTACTCAGGGTGCTGCGTGCTCAGTGCTCGGGTTGCTAGGTGCTCAGTGCTCAGGGTGCTGGGTGCTCAGTACTCGGGGTGCTCGGTGCTCAGTACTCAGGGTGCTGGGTGCTCAGTACTCAGGGTGCTGGGTGCTCAGTGCTCAGGGTGATCGGTGCTCAGTCCTCATGGTGCTCAGTACTCAGGGTGCTGGGTGCTCAGTACTCAGGGTGCTGGGTGCTCATTCTCGGGGTGCTGGGTGCTCAGTGCTCGGTGTGCTGTTTGCTCAGTACTCGGGGTGCTGGGTGCTCAGTGCTCAGCATGCTGGGTGCTCAGTACTGAGGGTACTCGGTTCTCAGTACTCAGGGTGCTGGGTGCTAATTCTCGGGGTGCTGGGTTCTCAGTGCTCGGGGTGCTGGGTGCTCAGTGCTCGGGGTGCTCGGTGCTCAGTACTCAGGGTGCTGGGTGCTCAGTACTCGGGGTGCTTGGTGCTCAGTGCTCAGGGTGCTGGGTGCTCAGTGCCCGGGGAGCTGGGTGCTCAGTGCTCAGGGTGCTGGCTGCTCAGTGCTCAGGGTGCTGGGTGCTCAGTACTCAGGGTGCTTAGTGCTCAGTACTCAGGGTGCTCAGTGCTCGGGGTGCTGGGTGCTCAGTACGCAGGGTTCTGGGTGCTCAGTACTCAGGGTGCTGGGTGCTCAGTGCTCAGGGTGCTGGGTGCTCAGTACTCGGGGTGCTCGGTGCTCAGTACTCAGGGTGCTGGGTGCTCAGTGCTCGGGGTGCTCGATGCTCAGTATGTTGGGTGCTGGGTGCTCAGTACTCAGGGTGCTGGGTGCTCAGTACTCAGGGTGCTGGGTGCTCAGTACTCAGGGTGCTGGGTGCTCAGTACTCAGGGTGCTGCGTGCTCAGTGCTCAGGGTGCTGGGTGCTCAGTACTCAGGGTGCTGGGTGCTCAGTACTCAGGGTGCTGGGTGCTCAGTGCTCAGGGTGATCGGTGCTCAGTCCTCAGTGTGCTCAGTACTCAGGGTGCTGGGTGCTCAGTGCTCGGGGTGCTGGGTGCTCAGTGCTGAGGGTGCTGTGTGCTCTGTGATCGGGGTGCTGGGTGCTCAGTACTCAGGGTGCTCAGTGCTCGGGGAGCTCGGTGCTCAGTACTCAGGGTGCTGGGTGCTCAGTACTCAGTGCTTGGTGTCCTGGGTGCTCCGTGCTTGGGGTGCTGGGTGATCAGCGCTCAGGGTGCTTAGTGCTCAGTACTCAGGGTGCTCAGTGCTCTGGGTGCTGGGTGCTCAGTACCCAGGGTTCTCGGTGCTCAGTACTCAGGGTGCTGGGTGCTCAGTGCTCAGGGTGCTGGGTGCTCAGTACTCGGGGTGCTCGGTGCTCAGTACTCAGGATGCTGGGTGCTCAGTGCTCGGGGTGCTCAATGCTCAGTAGGTTGGGTGCTCAGTACTCAGGGTGCTGGGTGCTCAGTGCTCAGGGTCCTGGGTGCTCAGTGCTCAGGGTGCTGGGTGCTCAGTGCTCAGGGTGCTTGATGCTCAGTACTCAGGGTGCAGGGTGCTCAGTGCTCAGGGTGCTGGGTGCTCAGTGCTCGGGGTGCTAGGTGCTCAGTACTCAGGGTGCTCAGTACTCAGGGTGCTGTGTGCTCAGGGCTCGGGGTGCTGGGTGCTCAGTACTCAGGGTGCTGCGTGCTCAGTGCTCGGGTTGCTAGGTGCTCAGTGCTCAGGGTGCTGGGTGCTCAGTACTCGGGGTGCTCGGTGCTCAGTACTCAGGGTGCTGGGTGCTCAGTACTGAGGGTGCTGGGTGCTCAGTGCTCAGGGTGATCGGTGCTCAGTCCTCAGGGTGCTCAGTGCTCAGGGTGCTGGGTGCTCAGTACCCAGGGTTCTCGGTGCTCAGTACTCAGGGTGCTGGGTGCTCAGTGCTCAGGGTGCTGGGTGCTCAGTACTCGGGGTGCTCGGTGCTCAGTACTCAGGGTGCTGGGTGCTCAGTACTCAGGGTGCTGGGTGCTCATTCTCGGGGTGCTGGGTGCTCAGTGCTCGGTGTGCTGTTTGCTCAGTACTCGGGGTGCTGGGTGCTCAGTGCTCAGCGTGCTGGGTGCTCAGTACTGAGGGTACTCGGTTCTCAGTACTCAGGGTGCTGGGTGCTAATTCTCGGGGTGCTGGGTTCTCAGTGCTCGGGGTGCTGGGTGCTCAGTGCTCGGGGTGCTCGGTGCTCAGTAATCAGGGTGCTGGGTGCTCAGTACTCGGGGTGCTGGGTGCTCAGTGCTCAGGGTGCTGGGTGCTCAGTGCTCGGGGAGCTGGGTGCTCAGTGCTCAGGGTGCTGGCTGCTCAGTGCTCAGGGTGCTGGGTGCTCAGTACTCAGGGTGCTCGGTGCTCAGTACTCAGGGTGCTCAGCGCTCAGTACTCAGCGTGCTGGGTGCTCAGTGCTCAGGGTCCTTGGTGCTCAGTACTCAGGGTGCTCAGTGCTCAGTACTCAGCGTGCTTTGTGCTCAGTGCTCAGGGTGCTGGGTGCTCAGTACTCAGGGTGCTGGGTGCTCAGTACTCACGGTGCTCGGTGCTCAGTACTCGGGGTGCTGTGTGCTCATTACTCAGGGTGCTGGGTGCTCAGTGCTCGGGGTGCTCGGTGCTCAGTACTCTTGGTTCTGGGTGCTCAGTACTCAGGGTGCTAGGTGCTCAGTGCTCGGGGTGCTCGGTGCTCAGTGCTCAGGATGCTCGGTGCTCAGTACTCTTGGTGCTCGGTGCTCAGTACTCAGGGTGCTGGGTGCTCAGTGCTCGGGGTGCTGGGTGCTCAGTACTCAGGGTGCTGGGTGCTCAGTACTCAGGGTGCTGGGTGCTCAGTACTCAGGTTGCTGGGTGCTCAGTGCTTGGGGTGCTGGGTGCTCAGTGTTCAGGGTGCTGGGTGCTTAGTGCTCGGGGTGCTGGGTGCTCAGTACTCGGGGTGCTCAGTGCTCAGTACTCAGGGTGCTGGGTGCTCAGTACTCAGGGTGCTGGGTTCTCAGTACTCAGGGTGCTGGGTGCTCAGTACTCAGGGTGCTGGGTGCTCAGTACTCAGGGTGCTGCGTGCTCAGTGCTCAGGGTGCTGGGTGCTCAGTACTCAGGGTGCTGGGTGCTCAGTACTCAGGGTGCTGAGTGCTCAGTGCTCAGGGTGATCGGTGCTCAGTCCTCAGTGTGCTCAGTACTCAGGGTGCTGGGTGCTCAGTGCTCGGGGTGCTAGGTGCTCAGTGCTGAGGGTGCTGTGTGCTCTGTGATCGGGGTGCTGGGTGCTCAGTACTCAGGGTGCTCAGTGCTCGGGGAGCTCGGTGCTCAGTACTCAGGGTGCTGGGTGCTCAGTACTAAGTGCTGGGTGTCCTGGGTGCTCCGTGCTTGGGGTGCTGGGTGATCAGCGCTCAGGGTGCTTAGTGCTCAGTACTCAGGGTGCTCAGTGCGCGGGGTGCTGGGTGCTCAGTACTCAGGGTTCTCGGTGCTCAGTACTCAGGGTGCTGGGTGCTCAGTGCTCAGGGTGCTGGGTGCTCAGTACTCGGGGTGCTCGGTGCTCAGTACTCAGAATGCTGGGTGCTCAGTGCTCGGGGTGCTCGATGCTCAGTAGGTTGGGTGCTCAGTACTCAGGGTGCTGGGTGCTCAGTGCTCAGGGTCCTGGGTGCTCAGTGCTCAGGGTGCTGGGTGCTCAGTGCTCAGGGTGCTGGGTGCTCAGTGCTCGGGGTGCTAGGTGCTCAGTACTCAGGGTGCTCAGTACTCAGGGTGCTGTGTGCTCAGGGCTCGGAGTGCTGGGTGCTCAGTACTCAGGGTGCTGCGTGCTCAGTGCTCGGGTTGCTAGGTGCTCAGTGCTCAGGGTGCTGGGTGCTCAGTACTCGGGGTGCTCGGTGCTCAGTACTCAGGGTGCTGGGTGCTCAGTACTCAGGGTGCTGGGTGCTCAGTGCTCAGGGTGATCGGTGCTCAGTCCTCATGGTGCTCAGTACTCAGGGTGCTGGGTGCTCAGTACTCAGGGTGCTGGGTGCTCATTCTCGGGGTGCTGGGTGCTCAGTGCTCGGTGTGCTGTTTGCTCAGTACTCGGGGTGCTGGGTGCTCAGTGCTCAGCATGCTGGGTGCTCAGTACTGAGGGTACTCGGTTCTCAGTTCTCAGGGTGCTGGGTGCTAATTCTCGGGGTGCTGGGTTCTCAGTGCTCGGGGTGCTGGGTGCTCAGTGCTCGGGGTGCTCGGTGCTCAGTACACAGGGTGCTGGGTGCTCAGTACTCGGGGTGCTTGGTGCTCAGTGCTCAGGGTGCTGGGTGCTCAGTGCCCGGGGAGCTGGGTGCTCAGTGCTCAGGGTGCTGGCTGCTCAGTGCTCAGGGTGCTGGGTGCTCAGTACTCAGGGTGCTCGGTGCTCAGTACTCAGGGTGCTCAGCGCTCAGTACTCAGCGTGCTGGGTGCTCAGTGCTCAGGGTCCTTGGTGCTCAGTACTCAGGGTGCTCAGTGCTCAGTACTCAGCGTGCTTTGTGCTCAGTGCTCAGGGTGCTGGGTGCTCAGTACTCAGGGTGCTGGGTGTTCAGTACTCACGGTGCTCGGTGCTCAGTACTCGGGGTGCTGGGTGGTCATTACTCAGGGTGCTGGGTGCTCAGTGCTCGGGGTGCTCGGTGCTCAGTAGTACTCTTGGTTCTGGGTGCTCAGTACTCAGGGTGCTAGGTGCTCAGTGCTCGGGGTGCTCGGTGCTCAGTGCTCAGGATGCTCGGTGCTCAGTACTCTTGGTGCTCGGTGCTCAGTACTCAGGGTGCTGGGTGCTCAGTGCTCGGGGTGCTGGGTGCTCAGTACTCAGGGTGCTGGGTGCTCAGTACTCAGGGTGCTGGGTGCTCAGTACTCAGGGTGCTGCGTGCTCAGTGCTCAGGGTGCTGGGTGCTCAGTACTCAGGGTGCTGGGTGCTCAGTACTCAGGGTGCTGGGTGCTCAGTGCTCAGGGTGATCGGTGCTCAGTCCTCAGTGTGCTCAGTACTCAGGGTGCTGGGTGCTCAGTGCTCGGGGTGCTGGGTGCTCAGTGCTGAGGATGCTGTGTGCTCTGTGATCGGGGTGCTGGGTGCTCAGTACTCAGGGTGCTCAGTGCTCGGGGAGGTCGGTGCTCAGTACTCAGGGTGCTGGGTGCTCAGTACTCAGTGCTCGGGGTCCTGGGTGCTCCGTGCTTGGGGTGCTGGGTGCTCAGCACTCAGGGTGCTTAGTGCTCAGTACTCAGGGTGCTCAGTGCTCGGGGTGCTGGGTGCTCAGTACGCAGGGTTCTGGGTGCTCAGTACTCAGGGTGCTGGGTGCTCAGTGCTCAGGGTGCTGGGTGCTCAGTACTCGGGGTGCTCGGTGCTCAGTACTCAGGGTGCTGGGTGCTCAGTGCTCGGGGTGCTCGATGCTCAGTATGTTGGCTGCTGGGTGCTCAGTACTCAGGGTGCTGGGTGCTCAGTACTCAGGGTGCTGGGTGCTCAGTACTCAGGGTGCTGGGTGCTCAGTACTCAGGGTGCTGCGTGCTCAGTGCTCAGGGTGCTGGGTGCTCAGTACTCAGGGTGCTGGGTGCTCAGTACTCAGGGTGCTGGGTGCTCAGTGCTCAGGGTGATCGGTGCTCAGTCCTCAGTGTGCTCAGTACTCAGGGTGCTGGGTGCTCAGTGCTCGGGGTGCTGGGTGCTCAGTGCTGAGGGTGCTGTGTGCTCTGTGATCGGGGTGCTGGGTGCTCAGTACTCAGGGTGCTCAGTGCTCGGGGAGCTCGGTGCTCAGTACTCAGGGTGCTCAGTACTCAGGGTGCTGGGTGCTCAGTACTCAGGGTGCTGGGTGCTCAGTACTCAGGGTGCTGCGTGCTCAGTGCTCAGGGTGCTGGGTGCTCAGTACTCAGGGTGCTGGGTGCTCAGTACTCAGGGTGCTGGGTGCTCAGTGCTCAGGGTGATCGGTGCTCAGTCCTCAGTGTGCTCAGTACTCAGGGTGCTGGGTGCTCAGTGCTCGGGGTGCTGGGTGCTCAGTGCTGAGGGTGCTGTGTGCTCTGTGATCGGGGTGCTGGGTGCTCAGTACTCAGGGTGCTCAGTGCTCGGGGTGCTCGATGCTCAGTAGGTTGGGTGCTCAGTACTCAGGGTGCTGGGTGCTCAGTGCTCAGGGTCCTGGGTGCTCAGTGCTCAGGGTGCTGGGTGCTCAGTGCTCAGGGTGCTTGATGCTCAGTACTCAGGGTGCAGGGTGCTCAGTGCTCAGGGTGCTGGGTGCTCAGTGCTCGGGGTGCTAGGTGCTCAGTACTCAGGGTGCTCAGTACTCAGGGTGCTGTGTGCTCAGGGCTCGGGGTGCTGGGTGCTCAGTACTCAGGGTGCTGCGTGCTCAGTGCTCGGGTTGCTAGGTGCTCAGTGCTCAGGGTGCTGGGTGCTCAGTACTCGGGGTGCTCGGTGCTCAGTACTCAGGGTGCTGGGTGCTCAGTACTGAGGGTGCTGGGTGCTCAGTGCTCAGGGTGATCGGTGCTCAGTCCTCAGGGTGCTCAGTGCTCAGGGTGCTGGGTGCTCAGTACCCAGGGTTCTCGGTGCTCAGTACTCAGGGTGCTGGGTGCTCAGTGCTCAGGGTGCTGGGTGCTCAGTACTCGGGGTGCTCGGTGCTCAGTACTCAGGGTGCTGGGTGCTCAGTACTCAGGGTGCTGGGTGCTCATTCTCGGGGTGCTGGGTGCTCAGTGCTCGGTGTGCTGTTTGCTCAGTACTCGGGGTGCTGGGTGCTCAGTGCTCAGCGTGCTGGGTGCTCAGTACTGAGGGTACTCGGTTCTCAGTACTCAGGGTTCTGGGTGCTAATTCTCGGGGTGCTGGGTTCTCAGTGCTCGGGGTGCTGGGTGCTCAGTGCTCGGGGTGCTCGGTGCTCAGTAATCAGGGTGCTGGGTGCTCAGTACTCGGGGTGCTGGGTGCTCAGTGCTCAGGGTGCTGGGTGCTCAGTGCTCGGGGAGCTGGGTGCTCAGTGCTCAGGGTGCTGGCTGCTCAGTGCTCAGGGTGCTGGGTGCTCAGTACTCAGGGTGCTCGGTGCTCAGTACTCAGGGTGCTCAGCGCTCAGTACTCAGCGTGCTGGGTGCTCAGTGCTCAGGGTCCTTGGTGCTCAGTACTCAGGGTGCTCAGTGCTCAGTACTCAGCGTGCTTTGTGCTCAGTGCTCAGGGTGCTGGGTGCTCAGTACTCAGGGTGCTGGGTGCTCAGTACTCACGGTGCTCGGTGCTCAGTACTCGGGGTGCTGTGTGCTCACTACTCAGGGTGCTGGGTGCTCAGTGCTCGGGGTGCTCGGTGCTCAGTACTCTTGGTTCTGGGTGCTCAGTACTCAGGGTGCTAGGTGCTCAGTGCTCGGGGTGCTCGGTGCTCAGTGCTCAGGATGCTCGGTGCTCAGTACTCTTGGTGCTCGGTGCTCAGTACTCAGGGTGCTGGGTGCTCAGTGCTCGGGGTGCTGGGTGCTCAGTACTCAGGGTGCTGGGTGCTCAGTACTCAGGGTGCTGGGTGCTCAGTACTCAGGTTGCTGGGTGCTCAGTGCTTGGGGTGCTGGGTGCTCAGTGTTCAGGGTGCTGGGTGCTTAGTGCTCGGGGTGCTGGGTGCTCAGTACTCGGGGTGCTCAGTGCTCAGTACTCAGGGTGCTGGGTGCTCAGTACTCAGGGTGCTGCGTGCTCAGTGCTCAGGGTGCTGGGTGCTCAGTACTCAGGGTGCTGGGTGCTCAGTACTCAGGGTGCTGAGTGCTCAGTGCTCAGGGTGATCGGTGCTCAGTCCTCAGTGTGCTCAGTACTCAGGGTGCTGGGTGCTCAGTGCTCGGGGTGCTAGGTGCTCAGTGCTGAGGGTGCTGTGTGCTCTGTGATCGGGGTGCTGGGTGCTCAGTACTCAGGGTGCTCAGTGCTCGGGGAGCTCGGTGCTCAGTACTCAGGGTGCTGGGTGCTCAGTACTAAGTGCTGGGTGTCCTGGGTGCTCCGTGCTTGGGGTGCTGGGTGATCAGCGCTCAGGGTGCTTAGTGCTCAGTACTCAGGGTGCTCAGTGCGCGGGGTGCTGGGTGCTCAGTACTCAGGGTTCTCGGTGCTCAGTACTCAGGGTGCTGGGTGCTCAGTGCTCAGGGTGCTGGGTGCTCAGTACTCGGGGTGCTCGGTGCTCAGTACTCAGAATGCTGGGTGCTCAGTGCTCGGGGTGCTCGATGCTCAGTAGGTTGGGTGCTCAGTACTCAGGGTGCTGGGTGCTCAGTGCTCAGGGTCCTGGGTGCTCAGTGCTCAGGGTGCTGGGTGCTCAGTGCTCAGGGTGCTGGGTGCTCAGTGCTCGGGGTGCTAGGTGCTCAGTACTCAGGGTGCTCAGTACTCAGGGTGCTGTGTGCTCAGGGCTCGGAGTGCTGGGTGCTCAGTACTCAGGGTGCTGCGTGCTCAGTGCTCGGGTTGCTAGGTGCTCAGTGCTCAGGGTGCTGGGTGCTCAGTACTCGGGGTGCTCGGTGCTCAGTACTCAGGGTGCTGGGTGCTCAGTACTCAGGGTGCTGGGTGCTCAGTGCTCAGGGTGATCGGTGCTCAGTCCTCATGGTGCTCAGTACTCAGGGTGCTGGGTGCTCAGTACTCAGGGTGCTGGGTGCTCATTCTCGGGGTGCTGGGTGCTCAGTGCTCGGTGTGCTGTTTGCTCAGTACTCGGGGTGCTGGGTGCTCAGTGCTCAGCGTGCTGGGTGCTCAGTACTGAGGGTACTCGGTTCTCAGTACTCAGGGTGCTGGGTGCTAATTCTCGGGGTGCTGGGTTCTCAGTGCTCGGGGTGCTGGGTGCTCAGTGCTCGGGGTGCTCGGTGCTCAGTACTCAGGGTGCTGGGTGCTCAGTACTCGGGGTGCTTGGTGCTCAGTGCTCAGGGTGCTGGGTGCTCAGTGCCCGGGGAGCTGGGTGCTCAGTGCTCAGGGTGCTGGCTGCTCAGTGCTCAGGGTGCTGGGTGCTCAGTACTCAGGGTGCTCGGTGCTCAGTACTCAGGGTGCTCAGCGCTCAGTATTCAGCGTGCTGGGTGCTCAGTGCTCAGGGTCCTTGGTGCTCAGTACTCAGGGTGCTCAGTGCTCAGTACTCAGCGTGCTTTGTGCTCAGTGCTCAGGGTGCTGGGTGCTCAGTACTCAGGGTGCTGGGTGTTCAGTACTCACGGTGCTCGGTGCTCAGTACTCGGGGTGCTGGGTGGTCATTACTCAGGGTGCTGGGTGCTCAGTGCTCGGGGTGCTCGGTGCTCAGTACTCTTGGTTCTGGGTGCTCAGTACTCAGGGTGCTAGGTGCTCAGTGCTCGGGGTGCTCGGTGCTCAGTGCTCAGGATGCTCGGTGCTCAGTACTCTTGGTGCTCGGTGCTCAGTACACAGGGTGCTGGGTGCTCAGTGCTCGGGGTGCTGGGTGCTCAGTACTCAGGGTGCTGGGTGCTCAGTACTCAGGGTGCTGGGTGCTCAGTACTCAGGGTGCTGCGTGCTCAGTGCTCAGGGTGCTGGGTGCTCAGTACTCAGGGTGCTGGGTGCTCAGTACTCAGGGTGCTGGGTGCTCAGTGCTCAGGGTGATCGGGTGCTCAGTCCTCAGTGTGCTCAGTACTCAGGGTGCTGGGTGCTCAGTGCTCGGGGTGCTGGGTGCTCAGTGCTGAGGATGCTGTGTGCTCTGTGATCGGGGTGCTGGGTGCTCAGTACTCAGGGTGCTCAGTGCTCGGGGAGGTCGGTGCTCAGTACTCAGGGTGCTGGGTGCTCAGTACTCAGTGCTCGGGGTCCTGGGTGCTCCGTGCTTGGGGTGCTGGGTGCTCAGCACTCAGGGTGCTTAGTGCTCAGTACTCAGGGTGCTCAGTGCTCGGGGTGCTGGGTGCTCAGTACGCAGGGTTCTGGGTGCTCAGTACTCAGGGTGCTGGGTGCTCAGTGCTCAGGGTGCTGGGTGCTCAGTACTCGGGGTGCTCGGTGCTCAGTACTCAGGGTGCTGGGTGCTCAGTGCTCGGGTTGCTCGATGCTCAGTATGTTGGCTGCTGGGTGCTCAGTACTCAGGGTGCTGGGTGCTCAGTACTCAGGGTGCTGGGTGCTCAGTACTCAGGGTGCTGGGTGCTCAGTACTCAGGGTGCTGCGTGCTCAGTGCTCAGGGTGCTGGGTGCTCAGTACTCAGGGTGCTGGGTGCTCAGTACTCAGGGTGCTGGCTGCTCAGTGCTCAGGGTGATCGGTGCTCAGTCCTCAGTGGTGCTCAGTACTCAGGGTGCTGGGTGCTCAGTGCTCGGGGTGCTGGGTGCTCAGTGCTGAGGGTGCTGTGTGCTCTGTGATCGGGGTGCTGGGTGCTCAGTACTCAGGGTGCTCAGTGCTCGGGGAGCTCGGTGCTCATTACTCAGGGTGCTCAGTACTCAGGGTGCTGGGGTGCTCAGTACTCAGGGTGCTGGGTGCTCAGTACTCAGGGTGCTGCGTGCTCAGTGCTCAGGGTGCTGGGTGCTCAGTACTCAGGGTGCTGGGTGCTCAGTACTCAGGGTGCTGGGTGCTCAGTGCTCAGGGTGATCGGTGCTCAGTCCTCAGTGTGCTCAGTACTCAGGGTGCTGGGTGCTCAGTGCTCGGGGTGCTGGGTGCTCAGTGCTGAGGGTGCTGTGTGCTCTGTGATCGGGGTGCTGGGTGCTCAGTACTCAGGGTGCTCAGTGCTCGGGGTGCTCGATGCTCAGTAGGTTGGGTGCTCAGTACTCAGGGTGCTGGGTGCTCAGTGCTCAGGGTCCTGGGTGCTCAGTGCTCAGGGTGCTGGGTGCTCAGTGCTCAGGGTGCTTGATGCTCAGTACTCAGGGTGCAGGGTGCTCAGTGCTCAGGGTGCTGGGTGCTCAGTGCTCGGGGTGCTAGGTGCTCAGTACTCAGGGTGCTCAGTACTCAGGGTGCTGTGTGCTCAGGGCTCGGGGTGCTGGGTGCTCAGTACTCAGGGTGCTGCGTGCTCAGTGCTCGGGTTGCTAGGTGCTCAGTGCTCAGAGTGCTGGGTGCTCAGTACTCGGGGTGCTCGGTGCTCAGTACTCAGGGTGCTGGGTGCTCAGTACTGAGGGTGCTGGGTGCTCAGTGCTCAGGGTGATCGGTGCTCAGTCCTCAGGGTGCTCAGTGCTCAGGGTGCTGGGTGCTCAGTACCCAGGGTTCTCGGTGCTCAGTACTCAGGGTGCTGGGTGCTCAGTGCTCAGGGTGCTGGGTGCTCAGTACTCGGGTGCTCGGTGCTCAGTACTCAGGGTGCTGGGTGCTCAGTACTCAGGGTGCTGGGTGCTCATTCTCGGGGTGCTGGGTGCTCAGTGCTCGGTGTGCTGTTTGCTCAGCACTCGGGGTGCTGGGTGCTCAGTGCTCAGCGTGCTGGGTGCTCAGTACTGAGGGTACTCGGTTCTCAGTACTCAGGGTGCTGGGTGCTAATTCTCGGGGTGCTGGGTTCTCAGTGCTCGGGGTGCTGGGTGCTCAGTGCTCGGGGTGCTCGGTGCTCAGTAATCAGGGTGCTGGGTGCTCAGTACTCGGGGTGCTGGGTGCTCAGTGCTCAGGGTGCTGGGTGCTCAGTGCTCGGGGAGCTGGGTGCTCAGTGCTCAGGGTGCTGGCTGCTCAGTGCTCAGGGTGCTGGGTGCTCAGTACTCAGGGTGCTCGGTGCTCAGTACTCAGGGTGCTCAGCGCTCAGTACTCAGCGTGCTGGGTGCTCAGTGCTCAGGGTCCTTGGTGCTCAGTACTCAGGGTGCTCAGTGCTCAGTACTCAGCGTGCTTTGTGCTCAGTGCTCAGGGTGCTGGGTGCTCAGTACTCAGGGTGCTGGGTGCTCAGTACTCACGGTGCTCGGTGCTCAGTACTCGGGGTGCTGTGTGCTCATTACTCAGGGTGCTGGGTGCTCAGTGCTCGGGGTGCTCGGTGCTCAGTACTCTTGGTTCTGGGTGCTCAGTACTCAGGGTGCTAGGTGCTCAGTGCTCGGGGTGCTCGGTGCTCAGTGCTCAGGATGCTCGGTGCTCAGTACTCTTGGTGCTCGGTGCTCAGTACTCAGGGTGCTGGGTGCTCAGTGCTCGGGGTGCTGGGTGCTCAGTACTTAGGGTGCTGGGTGCTCAGTACTCAGGGTGCTGGGTGCTCAGTACTCAGGTTGCTGGGTGCTCAGTGCTTGGGGTGCTGGGTGCTCAGTGTTCAGGGTGCTGGGTGCTTAGTGCTCGGGGTGCTGGGTGCTCAGTACTCGGGGTGCTCAGTGCTCAGTACTCAGGGTGCTGGGTGCTCAGTACTGAGGGTGCTGCGTGCTCAGTGCTCAGGGTGCTGGGTGCTCAGTACTCAGGGTGCTGGGTGCTCAGTACTCAGGGTGCTGAGTGCTCAGTGCTCAGGGTGATCGGTGCTCAGTCCTCAGTGTGCTCAGTACTCAGGGTGCTGGGTGCTCAGTGCTCGGGGTGCTAGGTGCTCAGTGCTGAGGGTGCTGTGTGCTCTGTGATCGGGGTGCTGGGTGCTCAGTACTCAGGGTGCTCAGTGCTCGGGGAGCTCGGTGCTCAGTACTCAGGGTGCTGGGTGCTCAGTACTAAGTGCTGGGTGTCCTGGGTGCTCCGTGCTTGGGGTGCTGGGTGATCAGCGCTCAGGGTGCTTAGTGCTCAGTACTCAGGGTGCTCAGTGCGCGGGGTGCTGGGTGCTCAGTACTCAGGGTTCTCGGTGCTCAGTACTCAGGGTGCTGGGTGCTCAGTGCTCAGGGTGCTGGGTGCTCAGTACTCGGGGTGCTCGGTGCTCAGTACTCAGAATGCTGGGTGCTCAGTGCTCGGGGTGCTCGATGCTCAGTAGGTTGGGTGCTCAGTACTCAGGGTGCTGGGTGCTCAGTGCTCAGGGTCCTGGGTGCTCAGTGCTCAGGGTGCTGGGTGCTCAGTGCTCAGGGTGCTGGGTGCTCAGTGCTCGGGGTGCTAGGTGCTCAGTACTCAGGGTGCTCAGTACTCAGGGTGCTGTGTGCTCAGGGCTCGGAGTGCTGGGTGCTCAGTACTCAGGGTGCTGCGTGCTCAGTGCTCGGGTTGCTAGGTGCTCAGTGCTCAGGGTGCTGGGTGCTCAGTACTCGGGGTGCTCGGTGCTCAGTACTCAGGGTGCTGGGTGCTCAGTACTCAGGGTGCTGGGTGCTCAGTGCTCAGGGTGATCGGTGCTCAGTCCTCATGGTGCTCAGTACTCAGGGTGCTGGGTGCTCAGTACTCAGGGTGCTGGGTGCTCATTCTCGGGGTGCTGGGGTGCTCAGTGCTCGGTGTGCTGTTTGCTCAGTACTCGGGGTGCTGGGTGCTCAGTGCTCAGCGTGCTGGGTGCTCAGTACTGAGGGTACTCGGTTCTCAGTACTCAGGGTGCTGGGTGCTAATTCTCGGGGTGCTGGGTTCTCAGTGCTCGGGGTGCTGGGTGCTCAGTGCTCGGGGTGCTCGGTGCTCAGTACTCAGGGTGCTGGGTGCTCAGTACTCGGGGTGCTTTGGTGCTCAGTGCTCAGGGTGCTGGGTGCTCAGTGCCCGGGGAGCTGGGTGCTCAGTGCTCAGGGTGCTGGCTGCTCAGTGCTCAGGGTGCTGGGTGCTCAGTACTCAGGGTGCTCGGTGCTCAGTACTCAGGGTGCTCAGCGCTCAGTACTCAGCGTGCTGGGTGCTCAGTGCTCAGGGGTCCTTGGTGCTCAGTACTCAGGGTGCTCAGTGCTCAGTACTCAGCGTGCTTTGTGCTCAGTGCTCAGGGTGCTGGGTGCTCAGTACTCAGGGTGCTGGGTGCTCAGTACTCACGGTGCTCGGTGCTCAGTACTCGGGGTGCTGGGTGCTCATTACTCAGGGTGCTGGGTGCTCAGTGCTCGGGGTGCTCGGTGCTCAGTACTCTTGGTTCTGGGTGCTCAGTACTCAGGGTGCTAGGTGCTCAGTGCTCGGGGTGCTCGGTGCTCAGTGCTCAGGATGCTCGGTGCTCAGTACTCTTGGTGCTCGGTGCTCAGTACTCAGGGTGCTGGGTGCTCAGTGTTCGGGGTGCTGGGTGCTCAGTACTCAGGGTGCTGGGTGCTCAGTACTCAGGGTGCTGGGTGCTCAGTACTCATGTTGCTGGGTGCTCAGTGCTTGGGGTGCTGGGTGCTCAGTGTTCAGGGTGCTGGGTGCTTAGTGCTCGGGGTGCTCGATGCTCAGTACTCAGGGTGCTGGGTGCTCAGTGCTCGGGGTGCTCGATGCTCAGTACGTTGGGTGCTCAGTACTCAGGGTGCTGGGTGCTCAGTCCTCAGGGTGCTGGGTGCTCAGTGCTCAGGGTGCTGGGTGCTCAGTGCTCAGGGTGCTTGATGCTCAGTACTCATTGTGCAGGGTGCTCAGTGCTCAGGGTGCTGGGTGCTCAGTGCTCGGGGTGCTAGGTGCTCAGTACTCAGGGTGCTCAGTACTCAGGGTGCTGTGTGCTCAGGGCTCGGGGTGCTGGGTGCTCAGTACTCAGGGTGCTGCGTGCTCAGTGCTCGGGTTGCTAGGTGCTCAGTGCTCAGGGTGCTGGGTGCTCAGTACTCGGGGTGCTCGGTGCTCAGTACTCAGGGTGCTGGGTGCTCAGTACTCAGGGGTGCTGGGTGCTCAGTGCTCAGCGTGATCGGTGCTCAGTCCTCAGGGTGCTCAGTACTCAGGGTGCTGGGTGCTCAGTACTCAGGGTGCTGGGTGCTCATTCTCGGGGTGCTGGGTGCTCAGTGCTCGGTGTGCTGTTTGCTCAGTACTCGGGGTGCTGGGTGCTCAGTGCTCAGCGTGCTGGGTGCTCAGTACTGAGGGTACTCGGTTCTCAGTACTCAGGGTGCTGGGTGCTAATTCTCGGGGTGCTGTGTTCTCAGTGCTCGGGGTGCTGGGTGCTCAGTGCTGAGGGTGCTGTGTGCTCTGTGATCGGGGTGCTGGGTGCTCAGTACTCAGGGTGCTCAGTGCTCGGGGTGCTCAGTACTCAGGGTGCTGGGTGCTCAGTACTCAGGTTGCTGGGTGCTCAGTGCTTGGGGTGCTGGGTGCTCAGTGTTCAGGGTGCTGGGTGCTTAGTGCTCGGGGGTGCTCGATGCTCAGTACTCAGGGTGCTGGGTGCTCAGTACTCAGTGCTTGGTGTCCTGGGTGCTCCGTGCTTGGGGTGCTGGGTGATCAGCGCTCAGGGTGCTTAGTGCTCAGTACTCAGGGTGCTCAGTGCTCAGGGTGCTGTGTGCTCAGTACCCAGGGTTCTCGGTGCTCAGTACTCAGGGTGCTGGGTGCTCAGTGCTCAGGGTGCTGGGTGCTCAGTACTCGGGGTGCTCGGTGCTCAGTACTCAGGATGCTGGGTGCTCAGTGCTCGGGGTGCTCGATGCTCAGTAGGTTGGGTGCTCAGTACTCAGGGTGCTGGGTGCTCAGTGCTCAGGGTCCTGGGTGCTCAGTGCTCAGGGTGCTGGGTGCTCAGTGCTCAGGGTGCTTGATGCTCAGTACTCAGGGTGCAGGGTGCTCAGTGCTCAGGGTGCTGGGTGCTCAGTGCTCGGGGTGCTAGGTGCTCAGTACTCAGGGTGCTCAGTACTCAGGGTGCTGTGTGCTCAGGGCTCGGGGTGCTGGGTGCTCAGTACTCAGGGTGCTGCGTGCTCAGTGCTCGGGTTGCTAGGTGCTCAGTGCTCAGGGTGCTGGGTGCTCAGTACTCGGGGTGCTCGGTGCTCAGTACTCAGGGTGCTGGGTGCTCAGTACTGAGGGTGCTGGGTGCTCAGTGCTCAGGGTGATCGGTGCTCAGTCCTCAGGGTGCTCAGTACTCAGGGTGCTGGGTGCTCAGTACTCAGGGTGCTGGGTGCTCATTCTCGGGGTGCTGGGTGCTCAGTGCTCGGTGTGCTGTTTGCTCAGTACTCGGGGTGCTGGGTGCTCAGTGCTCAGCGTGCTGGGTGCTCAGTACTGAGGGTACTCGGTTCTCAGTACTCAGGGTGCTGGGTGCTAATTCTCGGGGTGCTGGGTTCTCAGTGCTCGGGGTGCTGGGTGCTCAGTGCTCGGGGTGCTCGGTGCTCAGTACTCAGGGTGCTGGGTGCTCAGTACTCGGGGTGCTGGGTGCTCAGTGCTCAGGGTGCTGGGTGCTCAGTGCTCGGGGAGCTGGGTGCTCAGTGCTCAGGGTGCTGGCTGCTCAGTGCTCAGGGTGCTGGGTGCTCAGTACTCAGGGTGCTCGGTGCTCAGTACTCAGGGTGCTCAGCGCTCAGTACTCAGCGTGCTGGGGTGCTCAGTGCTCAGGGTCCTTGGTGCTCAGTACTCAGGGTGCTCAGTGCTCAGTACTCAGCGTGCTTTGTGCTCAGTGCTCAGGGTGCTGGGTGCTCAGTACTCAGGGTGCTGGGTGCTCAGTACTCACGGTGCTCGGTGCTCAGTACTCGGGGTGCTGGGTGCTCATTACTCAGGGTGCTGGGTGCTCAGTGCTCGGGGTGCTCGGTGCTCAGTACTCTTGGTTCTGGGTGCTCAGTACTCAGGGTGCTAGGTGCTCAGTGCTCGGGGTGCTCGGTGCTCAGTGCTCAGGATGCTCGGTGCTCAGTACTCTTGGTGCTCGGTGCTCAGTACTCAGGGTGCTGGGTGCTCAGTGCTCGGGGTGCTGGGTGCTCAGTACTCAGGGTGCTGGGTGCTCAGTACTCAGGGTGCTGGGGTGCTCAGTACTCAGGTTGCTGGGTGCTCAGTGCTTGGGGTGCTGGGTGCTCAGTGTTCAGGGTGCTGGGTGCTTAGTGCTCGGGGTGCTGGGTGCTCAGTACTCGGGGTGCTCAGTGCTCAGTACTCAGGGTGCTGGGTGCTCAGTACTCAGGGTGCTGGGTTCTCAGTACTCAGGGTGCTGTCTGCTCAGTACTCAGGGTGCTGGGTGCTCAGTACTCAGGGTGCTGCGTGCTCAGTGCTCAGGGTGCTGGGTGCTCAGTACTCAGGGTGCTGGGTGCTCAGTACTCAGGGTGCTGGGTGCTCAGTGCTCAGGGTGATCGGTGCTCAGTCCTCAGTGTGCTCAGTACTCAGGGTGCTGGGTGCTCAGTGCTCGGGGTGCTAGGTGCTCAGTGCTGAGGGTGCTGTGTGCTCTGTGATCGGGGTGCTGGGTGCTCAGTACTCAGGGTGCTCAGTGCTCGGGGAGCTCGGTGCTCAGTACTCAGGGTGCTGGGTGCTCAGTACTAAGTGCTGGGTGTCCTGGGTGCTCCGTGCTTGGGGTGCTGGGGTGATCAGCGCTCAGGGTGCTTAGTGCTCAGTACTCAGGGTGCTCAGTGCGCGGGGTGCTGGGTGCTCAGTACTCAGGGTTCTCGGTGCTCAGTACTCAGGGTGCTGGGTGCTCAGTGCTCAGGGTGCTGGGTGCTCAGTACTCGGGGTGCTCGGTGCTCAGTACTCAGAATGCTGGGTGCTCAGTGCTCGGGGTGCTCGATGCTCAGTAGGTTGGGTGCTCAGTACTCAGGGTGCTGGGTGCTCAGTGCTCAGGGTCCTGGGTGCTCAGTGCTCAGGGTGCTGGGTGCTCAGTGCTCAGGGTGCTGGGTGCTCAGTGCTCGGGGTGCTAGGTGCTCAGTACTCAGGGTGCTCAGTACTCAGGGTGCTGTGTGCTCAGGGCTCGGAGTGCTGGTGCTCAGTACTCAGGGTGCTGCGTGCTCAGTGCTTGGGTTGCTAGGTGCTCAGTGCTCAGGGTGCTGGGTGCTCAGTACTCGGGGTGCTCGGTGCTCAGTACTCAGGGTGCTGGGTGCTCAGTACTCAGGGTGCTGGGTGCTCAGTGCTCAGGGTGATCGGTGCTCAGTCCTCATGGTGCTCAGTACTCAGGGTGCTGGGTGCTCAGTACTCAGGGTGCTGGGTGCTCATTCTCGGGGTGCTGGGTGCTCAGTGCTCGGTGTGCTGTTTGCTCAGTACTCGGGGTGCTGGGTGCTCAGTGCTCAGCGTGCTGGGTGCTCAGTACTGAGGGTACTCGGTTCTCAGTACTCAGGGTGCTGGGTGCTAATTCTCGGGGTGCTGGGTTCTCAGTGCTCGGGGTGCTGGGTGCTCAGTGCTCGGGGTGCTCGGTGCTCAGTACTCAGGGTGCTGGTTGCTCAGTACTCGGGGTGCTGGGTGCTCAGTGCTCAGGGTGCTGGGTGCTCAGTGCTCGGGGAGCTGGGGTGCTCAGTGCTCAGGGTGCTGGGCTGCTCAGTGCTCAGGGTGCTGGGTGCTCAGTACTCAGGGTGCTCGGTGCTCAGTACTCAGGGTGCTCAGCGCTCAGTACTCAGCGTGCTGGGTGCTCAGTGCTCAGGGTCCTTGGTGCTCATTACTCAGGGTGCTCAGTGCTCAGTACTCAGCGTGCTTTGTGCTCAGTGCTCAGGGTGCTGGGTGCTCAGTACTCAGGGTGCTGGGTGCTCAGTACTCACGGTGCTCGGTGCTCAGTACTCGGGGTGCTGGGTGCTCATTACTCAGGGTGCTGGGTGCTCAGTGCTCGGGGTGCTCGGTGCTCAGTACTCTTGGTTCTGGGTGCTCAGTACTCAGGGTGCTAGGTGCTCAGTGCTCGGGGTGCTCGGTGCTCAGTGCTCAGGATGCTCGGTGCTCAGTACTCTTGGTGCTCGGTGCTCAGTACTCAGGGTGCTGGGTGCTCAGTGCTCGGGGTGCTGGGTGCTCAGTACTCAGGGTGCTGGGTGCTCAGTACTCAGGGTGCTGGGTGCTCAGTACTCAGGATGCTGGGTGCTCAGTGCTTGGGGTGCTGGGTGCTCAGTGTTCAGGGTGCTGGGTGCTTAGTGCTCGGGGTGCTCGATGCTCAGTACTCAGGGTGCTGGGTGCTCAGTGCTCAGGGTGCTCGATGCTCAGTACGTTGGGTGCTCAGTACTCAGGGTGCTGGGTGCTCAGTCCTCAGGGTGCTGGGTGCTCAGTGCTCAGGGTGCTGGGTGCTCAGTGCTCAGGGTGCTTGATGCTCAGTACTCATTGTGCAGGGTGCTCAGTGCTCAGGGTGCTGGGTGCTCAGTGCTCGGGGTGCTAGGTGCTCAGTACTCAGGGTGCTCAGTACTCAGGGTGCTGTGTGCTCAGGGCTCGGGGTGCTGGGTGCTCAGTACTCAGGGTGCTGCGTGCTCAGTGCTCGGGTTGCTAGGTGCTCAGTGCTCAGGGTGCTGGGTGCTCAGTACTCGGGGTGCTCGGTGCTCAGTACTCAGGGTGCTGGGTGCTCAGTCCTCAGGGTGCTGGGTGCACAGTGCTCAGCGTGATCGGTGCTCAGTCCTCAGGGTGCTCAGTACTCAGGGTGCTGGGAGCTCAGTACTCAGGGTGCTGGGTGCTCATTCTCGGGGTGCTGGGTGCTCAGTGCTCAGTGTGCTGTTTGCTCAGTACTCGGGGTGCTGGGTGCTCAGTGCTCAGCGTGCTGGGTGCTCAGTACTGAGGGTACTCGGTTCTCAGTACTCAGGGTGCTGGGTGCTAATTCTCGGGGTGCTGTGTTCTCAGTGCTCGGGGTGCTGGGTGCTCAGTGCTCGGGGTGCTCGGTGCTCAGTACTCAGGGTGCTGGGTGCTCAGTACTCGGGGTGCTGGGTGCTCAGTGCTGAGGGTGCTGGGTGCTCAGTGCTCGGGGAGCTGGGTGCTCAGTGCTCAGGGTGCTGGCTGCTCAGTGCTCAGGGTGCTGGGTGCTCAGTACTCAGGGTGCTCGGTGCTCAGTACTCAGGGTGCTCAGCGCTCAGTACTCAGCGTGCTGGGTGCTCAGTGCTCAGGGTCCTTGGTGCTCAGTACTCAGGGTGCTCAGTGCTCAGTACTCAGCGTGCTTTGTGCTCAGTGCTCAGGGTGCTGGGTGCTCAGTACTCAGGGTGCTGGGTGCTCAGTACTCACGGTGCTCGGTGCTCAGTACTCGGGGTGCTGGGTGCTCATTAATCAGGGTGCTGGGTGCTCAGTGCTCGGGGTGCTCGGAGCTCAGTACTCTTGGTTCTGGGTGCTCAGTACTCAGGGTGCTAGGTGCTCAGTGCTCGGGGTGCTCGGTGCTCAGTGCTCAGGATGCTCGGTGCTCAGTACTCTTGGTGCTCGGTGCTCAGTACTCAGGGTGCTGGGTGCTCAGTGCTCGGGGTGCTGGGTGCTCAGTACTCAGGGTCCTGGGTGCTCAGTACTCAGGGTGCTGTGTGCTCAGTGCTCAGGGTGCTGTGTGCTCAGTGCTCAGGGTGCTGGGTGCTCAGTGCTCAGGGTGCTGGGTGCTCAGTGCTCAGGGTGCTGGGTGCTCAGTACTCAGGGTGCTGGGTGCTCAGTGCTCAGGGTGCTGGGTGCTCAGTGCTCGGGGTGCTGGGTGCTGGGTGCTCAGTGCTCAGTACTCAGGGTGTTGGGTCCTCAGTACTCAGGGTGCTGGTTGCTTAGTACTCGGGTGCTGGCTGCTCAGTGCTCAGGGTGCTGGGTGCTCAGTGCTCGGGGTGCTGGGTGCTCAGTGCTCAGTACTCAGGGTGCTGGGTGCTCAATACTCGGGGTGCTAGGTGCTCAGTGCTCAGTACTCAGGGTGCTGGGTGCTCAGTGCTCAGGGTGCTGGGTGCTCAGTGCTCAGGGTGCTGGGTGCTCAGTGCTCAGGGTGCTGGGTGCTCAGTGCTCAGGGTGGTGGGTGCTCAGTGCTCGGGGTGCTGGGTGCTCAGTGCTCGGGGTGCTGGGTGCTCAGTGCTCGGGGTGCTCGGTGCTCAGTACTCAGGGTGCTGGGTGCTCAGTGCTCGAGGTGCTCAGTACTCAGGGTGCTGTATGTTCAGTGTTCAGGGTGCTGGGTGCTCAGTACTCAGGGTGCTCGGTGCTTAGTACTCAGGGTGCTGGGTGCTCAGTACTCTGGGTGCTGGGTGCTCAGTGCTCGATGTGATCGGTGCTCAGTACTCAGTGCTCAGGGTGCTGGGTGCTCAGTGCTCAGGGTACTGGGTGCTCAGTACTAAGGGTGCTGGGTGCTCAGTGCTCAGGGTGCTGGGTGCTCAGTGCTCGGGGTGCTGGGTGCTCAGTGCTCGGGGTGCTCGGTGCTCAGTACTCAGGGTGCTGGGTGCTCAGTGCTCGAGGTGCTCAGTACTCAGGGTGCTGTATGTTCAGTGTTCAGGGTGCTGGGTGTTCAGTGCTCAGGGTGCTGGGTACTCAGTGCTCAGGGTGCTCGGTGCTCAGTACTCGGGGTGCTGGCTGCTCAGTACTCAGGGGGCTGGGTGCTCAGTACTCGGGGTGATCGGTGCTCAGTGCTCAGGGTGCTGGGTGCTCAGTACTCAGGGTGCTGGGTGCTCAGTACTCAGGCTGCTGGGTGTTCAGTGCTCAGGGTGCTGGGTACTCAGTGTTCAGGGTGCTCGGTGCTCAGTACTCGGGGTGCTTGGTGCTCAGTACTCAGGGTGCTCGGTGC
>NW_024543624.1:0-61073 GCF_018167655.1 Microtus oregoni
ATTAACAACAGCTTGCTTAATTTCTTTCAGATCATTCATTGCTATTGGCGTCCATCTAGCTTCTCTGACTCCCTTTGAGCCTTTAGAAGTTGATGCTTTTTCAGAATTAAGTATAGGGTATGTCGCTAGAACCCTGGGTAAGCCAGTTCTAATAGCTGGTGGAGGCCTTGTATCCTGTCCTTGTGCCTCCTTACTCTGTTCACCAGCTGCAATAATTTCCCCAATCTTTTCAAATCTTTTTATCATTGTCTCTCTTAAATCCTGAATCTCCTGACCTGTATATATTTCCAGTGATTTCACTGAGGTATCAATTTTTTGGTCCCCATTCTGCACCTGTGATTCCAAAGCTTTAATTTTTTCCTTCAAAGATAACATGTCCTCCTTAAACTTTTCTTGTATATCATGTAGATTCCCATCTTGGAGGTACATTCTGTCTGTTACCTTATCAAAACTTTGTGATAAAGTCTGAACGTCAAATTCAACAGCCTGAACCCTTTCAGGTAACTTTCTAATACCCTTGGATATGGAATCAATTTTGTCTGTCATAGTATCCACTTGTTCAGATAACCTCTGATTTTCAATAATTTTAATCCTGTCAATTAGTTGTTCATTATTAGTTCGTAAAGATTCTATCATTCTTAGGAGTGCCATATTCTTCTGTTCATTATTAGTACGTAAAGATTCAATCGTTCTTAGGAGTGCCATATTCTTCCTTAATGATAGAATATGGAAAAGAAAACTGAAGGCTAGTAACAAGCAAATTAAGGTATCCCCATAATCATATAAACCTTGTATGATGTAATTCATTGTATTAGTAAATATAAATTTACTAATCCATTGTATTAGTGAAAACAAAGCAGTAAAATTTGCGTTAGAAACAAAAACTGCAATATTACCTATTATCCAGCAGGTGGCGCTGTTGCAGAGTCGCGGTGAAAACATGGTCCTGTTTCAGTGCCTTAGTAGATGTTAAAAACTGGAAAATTCAAGTTTCTCAACAAAATAAATCTAATTAAATCAATTCCTGAGACGGAACAAGTCACCCTGAGGGGTTGCAGCTTTCAGCAACCACGTGCTCTGGTTCGTGCCACTTAAGAGCTGTACTTGCAAGGGAGATTTAAAAATGACTCAGAAAAGAGCAAACCACGCGGCCAGAGACTACGCGGGCCTGTGGAGTTTAAATCCACATGGGGAGTCCAAGGCCGCTGGCAGCTGAGGAAGGGGAGGGCTCCCGCCAAGCCGAACTAGAGCCCGCCAAGCCCGCGGCCGCCAAGCTGAACTTGCGCCCGCCAAGCCCGCAGCCGCCAAGCCGAACTTGGGGCCGCCAAGCCGAACTTGGGGCCGCCAAGCCGAACTCGCGGCTGCGAGTGGGGAAAGGAGAGGTTCTAAAACCAAACGTTGGGCGCCAAAATGAAGGCGTAAGTCACAAACAATGCCACACCAATTCGGGGTTATGATTATTAGGGTGGTATTTATTTAAAGGGGAAAAAACTTACAGATCACTGTCCCAGGCAACAGCCCTCTTCGCAACCAGGAAAGGAGTCTAGTCGCAGGCGGAGCAGGAAGTGAAGAGAGAGAGAAGAGGGAAGTGGCCGCTTTTTTAAAGGGAGAGAAACCA
Source organism: Microtus oregoni (assembly GCF_018167655.1). Classification (NCBI taxonomy): domain Eukaryota; kingdom Metazoa; phylum Chordata; class Mammalia; order Rodentia; family Cricetidae; genus Microtus; species Microtus oregoni. The sequence goes on from NW_024543624.1 coordinate 1,619, forward strand.
CGCCCCAGTGGGTTGGTACCTCAGTGGTGATAGGCTGGAGGAGTGGGAGGACCTCCCGCAGAAGTGCTGGGTGCTCAGTACTCAGGGTGCTGGGTGCTCAGTGCTCAGGGTGCTGGGTGCTCAGTGCTCGGGGTGCTGGGTGCTCAGTGCTCGGGGTGTTGGGTGCTCAGTGCTCGGGGTGCTCGGTGCTCAGTGCTCGGGTTGCTTGGTGCTCAGTAATCAGGGGTGCTGGGTGCTCAGTACTCGTGCTGGGTGCTCAGTGCTCAGGGTGCTGGGTGCTCAGTACTCAGGGTGCTCGGTGCTCAGTGCTCGGGGTGCTGGGTGCTCAGTACTCAGGGTGCTGGGTGCTCAGTGCTCGGGGTGCTGGGTGCTCAGTACTCAGGGTGCTGGGTGCTCAGTGCTCGGGGTGCTGGGTGCTCAGTACTCAGGTTGCTGTGTGCTCAGTGCTCCGGGTGCTGTATGCTCAGTGCTCAGGGTGCTCGGTGCTTTGTACTCAGGGTGTTCGGTGTTCGGGGTGCTGGGTGCTCAGTACTCGGGGTGCTGGGTGCTCAGTACTCAGGATGCTGGTTGCTCAGTGCTCAGGGTGCTGGGTGCTCAGTGCTAGGGGTGCTGGGTGCTCAGAACTCGGGGTGCTGGGTGCTCAGTGCTCAGGGTGCTGGGTCTCAGTGCTCGGGGTACTGGGTACTCAGTGCTCAGTACACAGGGTGCTGGGTGCTCAGTGCTCGGGGTGCTGGGAGCTCAGTGCTCAGTACTCAGGGTGCTGGGTGCTCAGTGCTCGGGGTGCTGGGTGCTCAGTACTCAGGGTACTCGGTGCTCAGTACTCAGGTTCCTGGGTGATCAGTGCTCCGGGTGCTGGGTGCTCAGTACTCAGTGTGCTGGGTGCTGCTGGGTGCTCAGTGCACAGTGCTCAGGGTGCTGGGTGCTCAGTGCTCAGGGTGCTGGTTGCTCAGTACTCGGGGTGCTGGGTGCTCAGTTCTCAGGGTGCGGTGTGCTCAGTACTCAGGGTGCTGGGTGCTCAGTCCTCAGGGTGCTGGTTGCTCAGTGCTCGGGGTGCTATGTGCTCAGTGATCGGGGTGCTCGGTGCTCAGTACACAGGGTGCTCAGTGCTCAGTACTCAGGGTGCTGGGTGCTCAGTGCTCAGGGTGCTGGGTGCTCAGTACTCAGGGTGCTGGTTGCTCAGTACTCAGGGTGCTGGGTGCTCAGTGCTCAGGGTGCTGGGTGCTCAGTACTCAGGGTGCTGGGTGCTCAGTACTCAGGGTTCTGGGTGCTCAGTACTCAGGGTGCTGGGTGCTTAGTACTCAGGGTGCTCAGTGCTCAGTACTTAGGGTGCTCAGTGCTCAGTGCTCGGGGTGCTGGGTGCTCAGTGCTCGGGGTGCTGGGTGCTCAGTGCTCGGGGTGCTGGGTGCTCAGTGCTCGGGGTGCTGGGTGCTCAGTGCTCAGAGTGCTGGGTGCTCAGTACTCAGGGTGCTCGGTGCTCAGTACTCAGGGTGCTCAGTGCTCAGTACTCAGCGTGCTGGGTGCTCAGTGCTCTGGGTGCTCGCTGCTCAGTACTCAGGGTGCTCAGTGCTCAGTGCTCAGGTTGCTGGGTGCTCAGTGCTCAGGGTGCTGGTTGCTCAGTACTCAGGGTGCTGGGTGCTTAGTACTCAGGGTGCTCAGTGCTCAGGGTGCTGGGTGCTCAGTACTCAGGGTGCTGGGTGCTCAGTGCTCAGGGTGCTCAGTGCTCAGTACTCAGGGTGCTTGGTGCTCAGTGCTCAGGGTGCTCAGTGCTCTGTACTCAGGGTGCTCAGTGCTCAGTGCTCTGGGTGCTGGGTGCTCAGTGCTCGGGGTGCTGGGTGCTCAGTGCTCAGGGTGCTGGGTGCTCTGTACTCAGGGTGCTCAGTGCTCAGGTTGCTGGGTGCTCAGTGCTCGGGGTGCTGGGTACTCAGTGCTCAGTACACATGGTGCTGAGTGCTCAGTGCTCGGGGTGCTGGGTGCTCAGTGCTCAGTACTCAGGGTGCTGGCTGCTCAGTGCTTGGGGTGCTGGATGCTCAGTACTCAGGGTGCTGGGTGCTTAGTGCTCAGGGTGCTGGGTGCTCAGTACTCAGGGTGCTGGGTGCTCAGTGCTCAGGGTGCTGGGAGCTCAGTACTCAGGGTGCTGGGTCCTCAGTGCTCAGGGTGCTGGGTGCCCAGTGCTCGGGGTGCTCAGTACTCAGGGTGCTGTGTGTTCAGTGCTCAGGGTACTGGGTGCTCAGTACTCAGGGTGCTGGGTGCTCAGTGCTCAGGGTGCTGGGAGCTCAGTACTCAGGGTGCTGGGTCCTCAGTGCTCGGGGTGCTTGGTGCTCAGTAATCAGGGTGCTGGGTGCTCAGTACTCGTGCTGGGTGCTCAGTGCTCAGGGTGCTGGGTGCTCAGTACTCAGGGTGCTGGGTGCTCAGTGCTCAGGGTGCTGGGTGCTCAGTGCTCAGGATGCTGGGTGCTCAGTGCTCAGGGTGTTGGGTGCTCAGTGCTCGGGGTGCTCGGTGCTCAGTGCTCGGGGTGCTTGGTGCTCAGTAATCAGGGTGCTGGGTGCTCAGTACTCGTGCTGGGTGCTCAGTGCTCAGGGTGCTGGGTGCTCAGTACTCAGGGTGCTCGGTGCTCAGTGCTCGGGGTGCTGGGTGCTCAGTACTCAGGGTGCTGTGTGCTCAGTGCTCGGGGTGCAGGGTGCTCAGTACTCAGGGTGCTGGGTGCTCAGTGCTCGGGGTGCTGGGTGCTCAGTACTCAGGTTGCTGTGTGCTCAGTGCTCAGGGTGCTGTATGCTCAGTGCTCAGGGTGCTCTGTGCTTTGTACTCAGGGTGCTCGGTGTTCGGGGTGCTGGGTGCTCAGTACTCGGGGTGCTGGGTGCTCAGTACTCAGGATGCTGGTTGCTCAGTGCTCAGGGTGCTGGGTGCACAGTGCTAGGCGTGCTGGGTGCTCAGAACTCGGGGTGCTGGGTGCTCAGTGCTCAGGGTGCTGGGTGCTCAGTGCTCAGTACTCAGGGTGCTGGGTGCTCAGTGCTTGGGGTGCTGGGTGCTCAGTGCTCAGTACTCAGGGTGCTCAGTGCTCAGTACTCAGGGTGCTCAGTGCTCAGGGTGCTGGGTGCTCAGTGCTCGGGGTGCTGGGTGCTCAGTGCTCAGGGCGCTGGGTGCTCAGTACTCAGGGTGCTGGGTGCTCAGTGCTCGGGGTGCTGGGTGCTCAGTGCTCAGTACTCAGGGTGCTGGGTGCTCAGTGCTTGGGGTGCTGGGTGCTCAGTGCTCAGTACTCAGGGTGCTCAGTGCTCAGTACTCAGGGTGCTCAGTGCTCAGTACTAAGGGTGCTCAGTGCTCAGGGTTCTGGGTGCACAGTGCTCGGGGTGCTCGGTGCTCAGTACTCAGGTTGCTGTGTGTTCAGTGCTCAGGGTGCTGGGTGCTCAGTGCTCGGGGTGCTCGGTGCTCAGTACTCGGGGTGCTCAGTGCTCAGTGCTCAGGGTGCTGGGTGCTCAGTGCTCAGGGTGCAGGGTGCTCAGTACTCAGGGTGCTCGGTGCTCGGGGTGCTGGGTGCTCAGTGCTCGGGGTGCTCGGTGCTCAGTGCTCGGGGTGCTTGGTGCTCAGTAATCAGGGTGCTGGGTGCTCAGTACTCGTGCTGGGTGCTCAGTGCTCAGGGTGCTGGGTGCTCAGTACTCAGGGTGCTCGGTGCTCAGTGCTCGGGGTGCTGGGTGCTCAGTACTCAGGGTGCTGGGTGCTCAGTGCTCGGGGTGCAGGGTGCTCAGTACTCAGGGTGCTGGGTGCTCAGTGCTCAGGGTGCTGGGTGCTCAGTGCTCGGGGTGCTGGGTGCTCAGTGCTCGGGGTGTTGGGTGCTCAGTGCTCGGGGTGCTCGGTTCTCAGTGCTCTTGTTGCTTGGTGCTCAGTAATCAGGGTGCTGGGTGCTCAGTACTCGTGCTGGGTGCTCAGTGCTCAGGGTGCTGGGTGCTCAGTACTCAGGGTGCTCGGTGCTCAGTGCTCGGGGTGCTGGGTGCTCAGTACTCAGGGTGCTGGGTGCTCAGTGCTCGGGGTGCTGGGTGCTCAGTACTCAGGGTGCTGGGTGCTCAGTGCTCGGGGTGCTGGGTGCTCAGTACTCAGGTTGCTGTGTGCTCAGTGCTCCGGGTGCTGTATGCTCAGTGCTCAGGGTGCTCGGTGCTTTGTACTCAGGGTGCTCGGTGTTCGGGGTGCTGGGTGCTCAGTACTCGGGGTGCTGGGTGCTCAGTACTCAGGATGCTGGTTGCTCAGTGCTCAGGGTGCTGGGTGCTCAGTGCTAGGGGTGCTGGGTGCTCAGAACTCGGGGTGCTGGGTGCTCAGTGCTCAGGGTGCTGGGTCTCAGTGCTCGGGGTACTGGGTACTCAGTGCTCAGTACACAGGGTGCTGGGTGCTCAGTGCTCGGGGTGCTGGGAGCTCAGTGCTCAGTACTCAGGGTGCTGGGTGCTCAGTGCTCGGGGTGCTGGGTGCTCAGTACTCAGGGTGCTGGGTGCTCAGTACTCAGGGTGCTGGGTGCTCAGTGCTCGGGGTGCTGGGTGCTCAGTGCTCAGTACTCAGGGTGCTGGGTGCTCAGTCCTCGGGGTGCTGGTTGCTCAGTGCTCGGGGTGCTATGTGCTCAGTGATCGGGGTGCTCGGTGCTCAGTACACAGGGTGCTCAGTGCTCAGTACTCAGGGTGCTGGGTGCTCAGTGCTCAGGGTGCTGGGTGCTCTGTACTCAGGGTGCTGGTTGCTCAGTACTCAGGGTGCTGGGTGCTCAGTGCTCAGGGTGCTGGGTGCTCAGTACTCAGGGTGCTGGGTGCTCAGTACTCAGGGTTCTGGGTGCTCAGTACTCAGGGTGCTGGGTGCTTAGTACTCAGGGTGCTCAGTGCTCAGTACTTAGGGTGCTCAGTGCTCAGTGCTCGGGGTGCTGGGTGCTCAGTGCTCGGGGTGCTGGGTGCTCAGTGCTCGGGGTGCTGGGTGCTCAGTGCTCGGGGTGCTGGGTGCTCAGTGCTCAGAGTGCTGGGTGCTCAGTACTCAGGGTGCTCGGTGCTCAGTACTCAGGGTGCTCAGTGCTCAGTACTCAGCGTGCTGGGTGCTCAGTGCTCTGGGTGCTGGGTGCTCAGTACTCAGGGTGCTCAGTGCTCAGTGCTCAGGTTGCTGGGTGCTCAGTGCTCAGGGTGCTGGTTGCTCAGTACTCAGGGTGCTGGGTGCTTAGTACTCAGGGTGCTCAGTGCTCAGGGTGCTGGGTGCTCAGTACTCAGGGTGCTGGGTGCTCAGTGCTCCGGGTGCTCAGTGCTCAGTACTCAGGGTGCTTGGTGCTCAGTGCTCAGGGTGCTCAGTGCTCTGTACTCAGGGTGCTCAGTGCTCAGTGCTCTGGGTGCTGGGTGCTCAGTGCTCGGGGTGCTGGGTGCTCAGTGCTCAGGGTGCTGGGTGCTCTGTACTCAGGGTGCTCAGTGCTCAGGTTGCTGGGTGCTCAGTGCTCGGGGTGCTGGGTACTCAGTGCTCAGTACACATGGTGCTGAGTGCTCAGTGCTCGGGGTGCTGGGTGCTCAGTGCTCAGTACTCAGGGTGCTGGCTGCTCAGTGCTCGGGGTGCTGGATGCTCAGTACTCAGGGTGCTGGGTGCTTAGTGCTCAGGGTGCTGGGTGCTCAGTACTCAGGGTGCTGGGTGCTCAGTGCTCAGGGTGCTGGGAGCTCAGTACTCAGGGTGCTGGGTCCTCAGTGCTCAGGGTGCTGGGTGCCCAGTGCTCGGGGTGCTCAGTACTCAGGGTGCTGTGTGTTCAGTGCTCAGGGTACTGGGTGCTCAGTACTCAGGGTGCTGGGTGCTCAGTGCTCTGGGTGCTGGGAGCTCAGTACTCAGGGTGCTGGGTCCTCAGTGCTCGGGGTGCTTGGTGCTCAGTAATCAGGGTGCTGGGTGCTCAGTACTCGTGCTGGGTGCTCAGTGCTCAGGGTGCTGGGTGCTCAGTACTCAGGGTGCTGGGTGCTCAGTGCTCAGGGTGCTGGGTGCTCAGTGCTCAGGATGCTGGGTGCTCAGTGCTCGGGGTGTTGGGTGCTCAGTGCTCGGGTTGCTCGGTGCTCAGTGCTCGGGGTGCTTGGTGCTCAGTAATCAGGGTGCTGGGTGCTCAGTACTCGTGCTGGGTGCTCAGTGCTCAGGGTGCTGGGTGCTCAGTACTCAGGGTGCTCGGTGCTCAGTGCTCGGGGTGCTGGGTGCTCAGTACTCAGGGTGCTGTGTGCTCAGTGCTCGGGGTGCAGGGTGCTCAGTACTCAGGGTGCTGGGTGCTCAGTGCTCGGGGTGCTGGGTGCTCAGTACTCAGGTTGCTGTGTGCTCAGTGCTCAGGGTGCTGTATGCTCAGTGCTCAGGGTGCTCGGTGCTTTGTACTCAGGGTGCTCGGTGTTCGGGGTGCTGGGTGCTCAGTACTCGGGGTGCTGGGTGCTCAGTACTCAGGATGCTGGTTGCTCAGTGCTCAGGGTGCTGGGTGCACAGTGCTAGGCGTGCTGGGTGCTCAGAACTCGGGGTGCTGGGTGCTCAGTGCTCAGGGTGCTGGGTGCTCAGTGCTCAGTACTCAGGGTGCTGGGTGCTCAGTGCTTGGGGTGCTGGGTGCTCAGTGCTCAGTACTCAGGGTGCTCAGTGCTCAGTACTCAGGGTGCTCAGTGCTCAGGGTGCTGGGTGCTCAGTGCTCGGGGTGCTGGGTGCTCAGTGCTCAGGGCGCTGGGTGCTCAGTACTCAGGGTGCTGGGTGCTCAGTGCTCGGGGTGCTGGGTGCTCAGTGCTCAGTACTCAGGGTGCTGGGTGCTCAGTGCTTGGGGTGCTGGGTGCTCAGTGCTCAGTACTCAGGGTGCTCAGTGCTCAGTACTCAGGGTGCTCAGTGCTCAGTACTAAGGGTGCTCAGTGCTCAGGGTTCTGGGTGCACAGTGCTCGGGGTGCTCGGTGCTCAGTACTCAGGTTGCTGTGTGTTCAGTGCTCAGGGTGCTGGGTGCTCAGTGCTCGGGGTGCTCGGTGCTCAGTACTCGGGGTGCTCAGTGCTCAGTGCTCAGGGTGCTGGGTGCTCAGTGCTCAGGGTGCAGGGTGCTCAGTACTCAGGGTGCTCGGTGCTCGGGGTGCTGGGTGCTCAGTGCTCGGGGTGCTCGGTGCTCAGTGCTCGGGGTGCTTGGTGCTCAGTAATCAGGGTGCTGGGTGCTCAGTACTCGTGCTGGGTGCTCAGTGCTCAGGGTGCTGGGTGCTCAGTACTCAGGGTGCTCGGTGCTCAGTGCTCGGGGTGCTGGGTGCTCAGTACTCAGGGTGCTGGGTGCTCAGTGCTCGGGGTGCAGGGTGCTCAGTACTCAGGGTGCTGGGTGCTCAGTGCTCGGGGTGCTGGGTGCTCAGTACTCAGGTTGCTGTGTGCTCAGTGCTCAGGGTGCTGTATGCTCAGTGCTCAGGGTGCTCGGTGCTTTGTACTCAGGGTGCTCGGTGTTCGGGGTGCTCGGTGCTCAGTACTCGGGGTGCTGGGTGCTCAGTACTCAGGATGCTGGTTGCTCAGTGCTCAGGGTGCTGGGTGCACAGTGCTAGGGGTGCTGGGTGCTCAGAACTCGGGGTGCTGGGTGCTCAGTGCTCAGGGTGCTGGGTCTCAGTGCTCGGGGTACTGGGTACTCAGTGCTCAGTACACAGGGTGCTGGGTGCTCAGTGCTCGGGGTGCTGGGTGCTCAGTGCTCAGTACTCAGGGTGCTGGGTGCTCAGTGCTCGGGGTGCTGGGTGCTCAGTACTCAGGGTACTCGGTGCTCAGTACTCAGGTTGCTGGGTGATCAGTGCTCAGGGTGCTGGGTGCTCAGTACTCAGTGTGCTGGGTGCTGCTGGGTGCTCAGTGCACAGTGCTCAGGGTGCTGGGTGCTCAGTGCTCAGGGTGCTGGGTGCTCAGTACTCGGGGTGCTGGGTGCTCAGTTCTCAGGGTGCGGTGTCCTCAGTACTCAGGGTGCTGGGTGCTCAGTCCTCGGGGTGCTGGTTGCTCAGTGCTCGGGGTGCTATGTGCTCAGTGATCGGGGTGCTCGGTGCTCAGTACACAGGGTGCTCAGTGCTCAGTACTCAGGGTGCTCGGTGCTCAGTACTCAGGGTGCTGGGTGCTCAGTGCTCGGGGTGCTCGGTGCTCAGTACGCTGGGTGCTGGGTGCTCGGTGCTCAGTACTCAGGGTGCTGGGTGCTCAGTGCTCAGGGTGCTGGGTGCTCAGTACTCAGGGTGCTGGGTGCTCGGTGCTCAGTACGCTGGGTGCTCAGTACTCAGGGTGCTGGGTGCTCAGTACTCAGGGTGCTCGGTGCTCAGTACTCAGGGTGCTGGGTGCTCAGTGCTCGGGGTGCTCGGTGCTCAGTACGCTGGGTGCTCAGTACTCAGGGTGCTGGGTGCTCAGTACTCAGGGTGCTGGGTGCTCAGTACTCAGGGTGGTGGGTGCTCTGTGCTCGGGGTGCTGGGTGCTCAGTGCTCGGGGTGCTGGGTGCTCAGTGCTCGGGGTGCTGGGTGCTCAGTGCTCAGAGTGCTGGGTGCTCAGTACTCAGGGAGCTCGGTGCTCAGTACTCAGGGTGCTCAGTGCTCAGTACTCAGCGTGCTGGGTGCTCAGTGCTCTGGGTGCTCGCTGCTCAGTACTCAGTGTGCTCAGTGCTCAGTACTCAGCGTGCTGGGTGCTCAGTGCTCAGGGTGCTGGTTGCTCAGTACTCAGGGTGCTGTGTGCTTAGTACTCAGGGTGCTCAGTGCTCAGGGTGCTGGGTGCTCAGTACTCAGGGTGCTGGGTGCTCAGTGCTCAGGGTGCTCAGTGCTCAGTACTCAGGGTGCTTGGTGCTCAGTGCTCAGGTTGCTCAGTGCTCTGTACTCAGGGTGCTCAGTGCTCAGTGCTCTGGGTGCTGGGTGCTCAGTTCTCGGGGTGCTGGGTGCTCAGTGCTCAGGGTGCTGGGTGCTCTGTACTCAGGGTGCTCAGTGCTCAGGTTGCTGGGTGCTCAGTGCTCGGGGTGCTGGGTACTCAGTGCTCAGTACACATGGTGCTGAGTGCTCAGTGCTCGGGGTGCTGGGTGCTCAGTGCTCAATACTCAGGGTGCTGGCTGCTCAGTGCTCGGGGTGCTGGATGCTCAGTACTCAGGGTGCTGGGTGCTCAGTGCTCAGGGTGCTGGGTGCTCAGTACTCAGGGTGCTGGGTGCTCAGTGCTCAGGGTGCTGGGAGCTCAGTACTCAGGGTGCTGCGTCCTCAGTGCTCAGGGTGCTGGGTGCCCAGTGCTCGGGGTGCTCAGTACTCAGGGTGCTGTGTGTTCAGTGCTCAGGGTACTGGGTGCTCAGTACTCAGGGTGCTCGGTGCTTAGTACTCAGGGTGCTGGGTGCTCAGTACTACGGGTGCTGGGTGCTCAGTGCTCGGGGTGCTCGGTGCTCAGTGCTCAGTGTGCTGGGTGCTCAGTACTCAGGGTGCTCATTGCTCAGGGTGCTGGGTGCTCAGTACTCAGGGTGCTCAGTGCTCAGTACTCAGGGTGCTCAGTGCTCAGTACTCAGGGTGCTCAGTGCTCAGGGTGCTGGGTGCTCAGTGCTCGGGGTGCTTGGTGCTCAGTGCTCAGGGCGCTGGGTGCTCAGTACTCAGGGTGCTGGGTGCTCAGTGCTCGGGGTGCTGGGTGCTCAGTGCTCAGTACTCAGGGTGCTGGGTGCTCAGTGCTTGGGGTGCTGGGTGCTCAGTGCTCAGTACTCAGGGTGCTCAGTGCTCAGTACTCAGGGTGCTCAGTGCTCAGTACTAAGGGTGCTCAGTGCTCAGGGTTCTGGGTGCACAGTGCTCGGGGTGCTCGGTGCTCAGTACTCAGGTTGCTGTGTGTTCAGTGCTCAGGGTGCTGGGTGCTCAGTGCTCGGGGTGCTCGGTGCTCAGTACTCGGGGTGCTCAGTGCTCAGTGCTCAGGGTGCTGGGTGCTCAGTGCTCAGGGTGCAGGGTGCTCAGTACTCAGGGTGCTCGGTGCTCGGGGTGCTGGGTGCTCAGTGCTCGGGGTGCTCGGTGCTCAGTACTCGGGGTGCTCAGTGCTCAGTACTCAGGGTGCTGGGTGCTCAGTGCTCAGGGTGCTTGGTGCTCAGTACTCAGTGTGATGGGTGCTCGGTGCTCAGTACGCTGGGTGCTCAGTACTCAGGGTGCTGGGTGCTCAGTACTCAGGGTGCTGGGTGCTCAGTACTCAGGGTGCTGGGTGCTCAGTGCTCAGGGTGCTGGGTGCTCAGTGCTCGGGGTGCTGGGTGCTCAGTGCTCGGGGTGTTGGGTGCTCAGTGCTCGGGGTGCTGGGTGCTCAGTGCTCGGGGTGCTTGGTGCTCAGTAATCAGGGTGCTGGGTGCTCAGTACTCGTGCTGGGTGCTCAGTGCTCAGGGTGCTGGGTGCTCAGTACTCAGGGTGCTCGGTGCTCAGTGCTCGGGGTGCTGGGTGCTCAGTACTCAGGGTGCTGGGTGCTCAGTGCTCGGGGTGCTGGGTGCTCAGTACTCAGGGTGCTGGGTGCTCAGTGCTCGGGGTGCTGGGTGCTCAGTACTCAGGTTGCTGTGTGCTCAGTGCTCCGGGTGCTGTATGCTCAGTGCTCAGGGTGCTCGGTGCTTTGTACTCAGGGTGCTCGGTGTTCGGGGTGCTGGGTGCTCAGTACTCGGGGTGCTGGGTGCTCAGTACTCAGGATGCTGGTTGCTCAGTGCTCAGGGTGCTGGGTGCTCAGTGCTAGGGGTGCTGGGTGCTCAGAACTCGGGGTGCTGGGTGCTCAGTGCTCAGGGTGCTGGGTCTCAGTGCTCGGGGTACTGGGTACTCAGTGCTCAGTACACAGGGTGCTGGGTGCTCAGTGCTCGGGGTGCTGGGAGCTCAGTGCTCAGTACTCAGGGTGCTGGGTGCTCAGTGCTCGGGGCGCTGGGTGCTCAGTACTCAGGGTACTCGGTGCTCAGTACTCAGGTTCCTGGGTGATCAGTGCTCCGGGTGCTGGGTGCTCAGTACTCAGTGTGCTGGGTGCTGCTGGGTGCTCAGTGCACAGTGCTCAGGGTGCTGGGTGCTCAGTGCTCAGGGTGCTGGGTGCTCAGTACTCGGGGTGCTGGGTGCTCAGTTCTCAGGGTGCGGTGTGCTCAGTACTCAGGGTGCTGGGTGCTCAGTCCTCGGGGTGCTGGTTGCTCAGTGCTCGGGGTGCTATGTGCTCAGTGATCGGGGTGCTCGGTGCTCAGTACACAGGGTGCTCAGTGCTCAGTACTCAGGGTGCTGGGTGCTCAGTGCTCAGGGTGCTGGGTGCTCAGTACTCAGGGTGCTGGTTGCTCAGTACTCAGGGTGCTGGGTGCTCAGTGCTCAGGGTGCTGGGTGCTCAGTACTCAGGGTGCTGGGTGCTCAGTACTCAGGGTTCTGGGTGCTCAGTACTCAGGGTGCTGGGTGCTTAGTACTCAGGGTGCTCAGTGCTCAGTACTTAGGGTGCTCAGTGCTCAGTGCTCGGGGTGCTGGGTGCTCAGTGCTCGGGGTGCTGGGTGCTCAGTGCTCGGGGTGCTGGGTGCTCAGTGCTCGGGGTGCTGGGTGCTCAGTGCTCAGAGTGCTGGGTGCTCAGTACTCAGGGTGCTCGGTGCTCAGTACTCAGGGTGCTCAGTGCTCAGTACTCAGCGTGCTGGGTGCTCAGTGCTCTGGGTGCTCGCTGCTCAGTACTCAGTGTGCTCAGTGCTCAGTGCTCAGGTTGCTGGGTGCTCAGTGCTCAGGGTGCTCGGTGCTTTGTACTCAGGGTGCTCGGTGTTCGGGGTGCTGGGTGCTCAGTACTCGGGGTGCTGGGTGCTCAGTACTCAGGATGCTGGTTGCTCAGTGCTCAGGGTGCTGGGTGCTCAGTGCTAGGGGTGCTGGGTGCTCAGAACTCGGGGTGCTGGGTGCTCAGTGCTCAGGGTGCTGGGTCTCAGTGCTCGGGGTACTGGGTACTCAGTGCTCAGTACACAGGGTGCTGGGTGCTCAGTGCTCGGGGTGCTGGGAGCTCAGTGCTCAGTACTCAGGGTGCTGGGTGCTCAGTGCTCGGGGTGCTGGGTGCTCAGTACTCAGGGTACTCGGTGCTCAGTACTCAGGTTCCTGGGTGATCAGTGCTCCGGGTGCTGGGTGCTCAGTACTCAGTGTGCTGGGTGCTGCTGGGTGCTCAGTGCACAGTGCTCAGGGTGCTGGGTGCTCAGTGCTCAGGGTGCTGGGTGCTCAGTACTCGGGGTGCTGGGTGCTCAGTTCTCAGGGTGCGGTGTGCTCAGTACTCAGGGTGCTGGGTGCTCAGTCCTCGGGGTGCTGGTTGCTCAGTGCTCGGGGTGCTATGTGCTCAGTGATCGGGGTGCTCGGTGCTCAGTACACAGGGTGCTCAGTGCTCAGTACTCAGGGTGCTGGGTGCTCAGTGCTCAGGGTGCTGGGTGCTCTGTACTCAGGGTGCTGGTTGCTCAGTACTCAGGGTGCTGGGTGCTCAGTGCTCAGGGTGCTGGGTGCTCAGTACTCAGGGTGCTGGGTGCTCAGTACTCAGGGTTCTGGGTGCTCAGTACTCAGGGTGCTGGGTGCTTAGTACTCAGGGTGCTCAGTGCTCAGTACTTAGGGTGCTCAGTGCTCAGTGCTCGGGGTGCTGGGTGCTCAGTGCTCGGGGTGCTGGGTGCTCAGTGCTCGGGGTGCTGGGTGCTCAGTGCTCGGGGTGCTGGGTGCTCAGTGCTCAGAGTGCTGGGTGCTCAGTACTCAGGGTGCTCGGTGCTCAGTACTCAGGGTGCTCAGTGCTCAGTACTCAGCGTGCTGGGTGCTCAGTGCTCTGGGTGCTCGCTGCTCAGTACTCAGGGTGCTCAGTGCTCAGTGCTCAGGTTGCTGGGTGCTCAGTGCTCAGGGTGCTGGTTGCTCAGTACTCAGGGTGCTGGGTGCTTAGTACTCAGGGTGCTCAGTGCTCAGGGTGCTGGGTGCTCAGTACTCAGGGTGCTGGGTGCTCAGTGCTCCGGGTGCTCAGTGCTCAGTACTCAGGGTGCTTGGTGCTCAGTGCTCAGGGTGCTCAGTGCTCTGTACTCAGGGTGCTCAGTGCTCAGTGCTCTGGGTGCTGGGTGCTCAGTGCTCGGGGTGCTGGGTGCTCAGTGCTCAGGGTGCTGGGTGCTCTGTACTCAGGGTGCTCAGTGCTCAGGTTGCTAGGTGCTCAGTGCTCGGGGTGCTGGGTACTCAGTGCTCAGTACACATGGTGCTGAGTGCTCAGTGCTCGGGGTGCTGGGTGCTCAGTGCTCAGTACTCAGGGTGCTGGCTGCTCAGTGCTCGGGGTGCTGGATGCTCAGTACTCAGGGTGCTGGGTGCTTAGTGCTCAGGGTGCTGGGTGCTCAGTACTCAGGGTGCTGGGTGCTCAGTGCTCAGGGTGCTGGGAGCTCAGTACTCAGGGTGCTGGGTCCTCAGTGCTCAGGGTGCTGGGTGCCCAGTGCTCGGGGTGCTCAGTATTCAGGGTGCTGTGTGTTCAGTGCTCAGGGTACTGGGTGCTCAGTACTCAGGGTGCTGGGTGCTCAGTGCTCTGGGTGCTGGGAGCTCAGTACTCAGGGTGCTGGGTCCTCAGTGCTCGGGGTGCTTGGTGCTCAGTAATCAGGGTGCTGGGTGCTCAGTACTCGTGCTGGGTGCTCAGTGCTCAGGGTGCTGGGTGCTCAGTACTCAGGGTGCTGGGTGCTCAGTGCTCAGGGTGCTGGGTGCTCAGTGCTCAGGATGCTGGGTGCTCAGTGTTCGGGGTGTTGGGTGCTCAGTGCTCGAGGTGCTCGGTGCTCAGTGCTCGGGGTGCTTGGTGCTCAGTAATCAGGGTGCTGGGTGCTCAGTACTCGTGCTGGGTGCTCAGTGCTCAGGGTGCTGGGTGCTCAGTACTCAGGGTGCTCGGTGCTCAGTGCTCGGGGTGCTGGGTGCTCAGTACTCAGGGTGCTGTGTGCTCAGTGCTCGGGGTGCAGGGTGCTCAGTACTCAGGGTGCTGGGTGCTCAGTGCTCGGGGTGCTGGGTGCTCAGTACTCAGGTTGCTGTGTGCTCAGTGCTCAGGGTGCTGTATGCTCAGTGCTCAGGGTGCTCGGTGCTTTGTACTCAGGGTGCTCGGTGTTCGGGGTGCTGGGTGCTCAGTACTCGGGGTGCTGGGTGCTCAGTACTCAGGATGCTGGTTGCTCAGTGCTCAGGGTGCTGGGTGCACAGTGCTAGGCGTGCTGGGTGCTCAGAACTCGGGGTGCTGGGTGCTCAGTGCTCAGGGTGCTGGGTGCTCAGTGCTCAGTACTCAGGGTGCTGGGTGCTCAGTGCTTGGGGTGCTGGGTGCTCAGTGCTCAGTACTCAGGGTGCTCAGTGCTCAGTACTCAGGGTGCTCAGTGCTCAGGGTGCTGGGTGCTCAGTGCTCGGGGTGCTGGGTGCTCAGTGCTCAGGGCGCTGGGTGCTCAGTACTCAGGGTGCTGGGTGCTCAGTGCTCGGGGTGCTGGGTGCTCAGTGCTCAGTACTCAGGGTTCTGGGTGCTCAGTGCTTGGGGTGCTGGGTGCTCAGTGCTCAGTACTCAGGGTGCTCAGTGCTCAGTACTCAGGGTGCTCAGTGCTCAGTACTAAGGGTGCTCAGTGCTCAGGGTTCTGGGTGCACAGTGCTCGGGGTGCTCGGTGCTCAGTACTCAGGTTGCTGTGTGTTCAGTGCTCAGGGTGCTGGGTGCTCAGTGCTCGGGGTGCTCGGTGCTCAGTACTCGGGGTGCTCAGTGCTCAGTGCTCAGGGTGCTGGGTGCTCAGTGCTCAGGGTGCAGGGTGCTCAGTACTCAGGGTGCTCGGTGCTCGGGGTGCTGGGTGCTCAGTGCTCGGGGTGCTCGGTGCTCAGTGCTCGGGGTGCTTGGTGCTCAGTAATCAGGGTGCTGGGTGCTCAGTACTCGTGCTGGGTGCTCAGTGCTCAGGGTGCTGGGTGCTCAGTACTCAGGGTGCTCGGTGCTCAGTGCTCGGGGTGCTGGGTGCTCAGTACTCAGGGTGCTTGGTGCTCAGTGCTCGGGGTGCAGGGTGCTCAGTACTCAGGGTGCTGGGTGCTCAGTGCTCGGGGTGCTGGGTGCTCAGTACTCAGGTTGCTGTGTGCTCAGTGCTCAGGGTGCTGTATGCTCAGTGCTCAGGGTGCTCGGTGCTTTGTACTCAGGGTGCTCGGTGTTCGGGGTGCTCGGTGCTCAGTACTCGGGGTGCTGGGTGCTCAGTACTCAGGATGCTGGTTGCTCAGTGCTCAGGGTGCTGGGTGCACAGTGCTAGGGGTGCTGGGTGCTCAGAACTCGGGGTGCTGGGTGCTCAGTGCTCAGGGTGCTGGGTCTCAGTGCTCGGGGTACTGGGTACTCAGTGCTCAGTACACAGGGTGCTGGGTGCTCAGTGCTCGGGGTGCTGGGTGCTCAGTGCTCAGTACTCAGGGTGCTGGGTGCTCAGTGCTCGGGGTGCTGGGTGCTCAGTACTCAGGGTACTCGGTGCTCAGTACTCAGGTTGCTGGGTGATCAGTGCTCAGGGTGCTGGGTGCTCAGTACTCAGTGTGCTGGGTGCTGCTGGGTGCTCAGTGCACAGTGCTCAGGGTGCTGGGTGCTCAGTGCTCAGGGTGCTGGGTGCTCAGTACTCGGGGTGCTGGGTGCTCAGTTCTCAGGATGCGGTGTGCTCAGTACTCAGGGTGCTGGGTGCTCAGTCCTCGGGGTGCTGGTTGCTCAGTGCTCGGGGTGCTATGTGCTCAGTGATCGGGGTGCTCGGTGCTCAGTACACAGGGTGCTCAGTGCTCAGTACTCAGGGTGCTCGGTGCTCAGTACTCAGGGTGCTGGGTGCTCAGTGCTCGGGGTACTTGGTGCTCAGTACGCTGGGTGCTGGGTGCTCGGTGCTCAGTACTCAGGGTGCTGGGTGCTCAGTGCTCAGGGTGCTGGGTGCTCAGTACTCAGGGTGCTGGGTGCTCGGTGCTCAGTACGCTGGGTGCTCAGTACTCAGGGTGCTGGGTGCTCAGTACTCAGGGTGCTCGGTGCTCAGTACTCAGGGTGCTGGGTGCTCAGTGCTCGGGGTGCTCGGTGCTCAGTACGCTGGGTGCTCAGTACTCAGGGTGCTGGGTGCTCAGTACTCAGGGTGCTGGGTGCTCAGTACTCAGGGTGGTGGGTGCTCTGTGCTCGGGGTGCTGGGTGCTCAGTGCTCGGGGTGCTGGGTGCTCAGTGCTCGGGGTGCTGGGTGCTCAGTGCTCAGAGTGCTGGGTGCTCAGTACTCAGGGTGCTCGGTGCTCAGTACTCAGGGTGCTCAGTGCTCAGTACTCAGCGTGCTGGGTGCTCAGTGCTCTGGGTGCTCGCTGCTCAGTACTCAGTGTGCTCAGTGCTCAGTACTCAGCGTGCTGGGTGCTCAGTGCTCAGGGTGCTGGTTGCTCAGTACTCAGGGTGCTGGGTGCTTAGTACTCAGGGTGCTCAGTGCTCAGGGTGCTGGGTGCTCAGTACTCAGGGTGCTGGGTGCTCAGTACTCAGGTTGCTGTGTGCTCAGTGCTCAGGGTGCTGTATGCTCAGTGCTCAGGGTGCTCGGTGCTTTGTACTCAGGGTGCTCGGTGTTCGGGGTGCTGGGTGCTCAGTACTCGGGGTGCTGGGTGCTCAGTACTCAGGATGCTGGTTGCTCAGTGCTCAGGGTGCTGGGTGCACAGTGCTAGGGGTGCTGGGTGCTCAGAACTCGGGGTGCTGGGTGCTCAGTGCTCAGGGTGCTGGGTCTCAGTGCTCGGGGTACTGGGTACTCAGTGCTCAGTACACAGGGTGCTGGGTGCTCAGTGCTCGGGGTGCTGGGTGCTCAGTGCTCAGTACTCAGGGTGCTGGGTGCTCAGTGCTCGGGGTGCTGGGTGCTCAGTACTCAGGGTACTCGGTGCTCAGTACTCAGGTTGCTGGGTGATCAGTGCTCAGGGTGCTGGGTGCTCAGTACTCAGTGTGCTGGGTGCTGCTGGGTGCTCAGTGCACAGTGCTCAGGGTGCTGGGTGCTCAGTGCTCAGGGTGCTGGGTGCTCAGTACTCGGGGTGCTGGGTGCTCAGTTCTCAGGGTGCGGTGTGCTCAGTACTCAGGGTGCTGGGTGCTCAGTCCTCGGGGTGCTGGTTGCTCAGTGCTCGGGGTGCTATGTGCTCAGTGATCGGGGTGCTCGGTGCTCAGTACACAGGGTGCTCAGTGCTCAGTACTCAGGGTGCTGGGTGCTCAGGGCTCAGGGTGCTGGGTGCTCAGTACTCAGGGTGCTGGGTGCTCGGTGCTCAGTACGCTGGGTGCTCAGTACTCAGGGTGCTGGGTGCTCAGTACTCAGGGTGCTGGGTGCTCAGGGCTCGGGGTGCTCGGTGCTCAGTGCTCGGGGTGCTGGTTGCTCAGTGCTCGGGGTGCTGGGTGCTCAGTGCTCGGGGTGCTGGGTGCTCAGTGCTCAGGGTGCTGGGTGCTCAGTACTCAGGGTGCTGGGTGCTCAGTACTCAGGGTGCTCGGTGCTCAGTACTCAGGGTGCTGGGTGCTCAGTACTCAGGGTGCTGGGTGCTCAGTACTCAGGGTGCTGGGTGCTCAGTGCTCGGGGTGCTGGGTGCTCAGTGCTCGGGGTGCTGGGTGCTCAGTGCTCGGGGTGCTGGGTGCTCAGTGCTCAGAGTGCTGGGTGCTCAGTACTCAGGGTGCTCGGTGCTCAGTACTCAGGGTGCTCAGTGCTCAGTACTCAGCGTGCTGGCTGCTCAGTGCTCTGGGTGCTTGCTGCTCAGTACTCAGGGTGCTCAGTGCTCAGTACTCAGCGTGCTGGGTGCTCAGTGCTCAGGGTGCTGGTTGCTCAGTACTCAGGGTGCTGGGTGCTTAGTACTCAGGGTGCTCAGTGCTCAGGGTGCTGGGTGCTCAGTACTCAGGGTGCTGGGTGCTCAGTGCTCAGGGTGCTCAGTGCTCAGTACTCAGGGTGCTTGGTGCTCAGTGCTCAGGTTGCTCAGTGCTCTGTACTCAGGGTGCTCAGTGCTCAGTGCTCTGGGTGCTGGGTGCTCAGTTCTCGGGGTGCTGGGTGCTCAGTGCTCAGGGTGCTGGGTGCTCTGTACTCAGGGTGCTCAGTGCTCAGGTTGCTGGGTGCTCAGTGCTCGGGGTGCTGTGTACTCAGTGCTCAGTACACATGGTGCTGAGTGCTCAGTGCTCGGGGTGCTGGGTGCTCAGTGCTCAGTACTCAGGGTGCTGGCTGCTCAGTGCTCGGGGTGCTGGATGCTCAGTACTCAGGGTGCTGGGTGCTCAGTGCTCAGGGTGCTGGGTGCTCAGTACTCAGGGTGCTGGGTGCTCAGTGCTCAGGGTGCTGGGAGCTCAGTACTCAGGGTGCTGGGTCCTCAGTGCTCAGGGTGCTGGGTGCCCAGTGCTCGGGGTGCTCAGTACTCAGGGTGCTGTGTGTTCAGTGCTCAGGGTACTGGGTGCTCAGTACTCAGGGTGCTCGGTGCTTAGTACTCAGGGTGCTGGGTGCTCAGTACTACGGGTGCTGGGTGCTCAGTGCTCGGGGTGCTCGGTGCTCAGTGCTCAGTGTGCTGGGTGCTCAGTACTCAGGGTGCTCATTGCTCAGGGTGCTGGGTGCTCAGTACTCAGGGTGCTCAGTGCTCAGTACTCAGGGTGCTCAGTGCTCAGTACTCAGGGTGCTCAGTGCTCAGGGTGCTGGGTGCTCAGTGCTCGGGGTGCTGGGTGCTCAGTGCTCAGGGCGCTGGGTGCTCAGTACTCAGGGTGCTGGGTGCTCAGTGCTCGGGGTGCTGGGTGCTCAGTGCTTGGGGTGCTGGGTGCTCAGTGCTCAGTACTCAGGGTGCTCAGTGCTCAGTACTCAGGGTGCTCAGTGCTCAGTACTAAGGGTGCTCAGTGCTCAGGGTTCTGGGTGCACAGTGCTCGGGGTGCTCGGTGCTCAGTACTCAGGATGCTGTGTGTTCAGTGCTCAGGGTGCTGGGTGCTCAGTGCTCGGGGTGCTCGGTGCTCAGTACTCGGGGTGCTCAGTGCTCAGTGCTCAGGGTGCTGGGTGCTCAGTGCTCAGGGTGCAGGGTGCTCAGTACTCAGGGTGCTCGGTGCTCGGGGTGCTGGGTGCTCAGTGCTCGGGGTGCTCGGTGCTCAGTACTCGGGGTGCTCAGTGCTCAGTACTCAGGGTGCTGGGTGCTCAGTGCTCAGGGTGCTTGGTGCTCAGTACTCAGTGTGATGGGTGCTCGGTGCTCAGTACGCTGGGTGCTCAGTACTCAGGGTGCTGGGTGCTCAGTACTCAGGGTGTTGGGTGCTCAGTACTCAGGGTGCTGGGTGCTCAGTGCTCAGGGTGCTGGGTGCTCAGTGCTCGGGGTGCTGGGTGCTCAGTGCTCGGGGTGTTGGGTGCTCAGTGCTCGGGGTGCTCGGTGCTCAGTTCTCGGGGTGCTTGGTGCTCAGTAATCAGGGTGCTGGGTGCTCAGTACTCGTGCTGGGTGCTCAGTGCTCAGGGTGCTGGGTGCTCAGTACTCAGGGTGCTCGGTGCTCAGTGCTCGGGGTGCTGGGTGCTCAGTACTCAGGGTGCTGGGTGCTCAGTGCTCGGGGTGCTGGGTGCTCAGTACTCAGGGTGCTGGGTGCTCAGTGCTCGGGGTGCTGGGTGCTCAGTACTCAGGTTGCTGTGTGCTCAGTGCTCCGGGTGCTGTATGCTCAGTGCTCAGGGTGCTCGGTGCTTTGTACTCAGGGTGCTTGGTGTTCGGGGTGCTGGGTGCTCAGTACTCGGGGTGCTGGGTGCTCAGTACTCAGGATGCTGGTTGCTCAGTGCTCAGGGTGCTGGGTGCTCAGTGCTAGGGGTGCTGGGTGCTCAGAACTCGGGGTGCTGGGTGCTCAGTGCTCAGGGTGCTGGGTCTCAGTGCTCAGGGTACTGGGTACTCAGTGCTCAGTACACAGGGTGCTGGGTGCTCAGTGCTCGGGGTGCTGGGAGCTCAGTGCTCAGTACTCAGGGTGCTGGGTGCTCAGTGCTCGGGGTGCTGGGTGCTCAGTACTCAGGGTACTCGGTGCTCAGTACTCAGGTTCCTGGGTGATCAGTGCTCCGGGTGCTGGGTGCTCAGTACTCAGTGTGCTGGGTGCTGCTGGGTGCTCAGTGCACAGTGCTCAGGGTGCTGGGTGCTCAGTGCTCAGGGTGCTGGGTGCTCAGTACTCGGGGTGCTGGGTGCTCAGTTCTCAGGGTGCGGTGTGCTCAGTACTCAGGGTGCTGGGTGCTCAGTCCTCGGGGTGCTGGTTGCTCAGTGCTCGGGGTGCTATGTGCTCAGTGATCGGGGTGCTCGGTGCTCAGTACACAGGGTGCTCAGTGCTCAGTACTCAGGGTGCTGGGTGCTCAGTGCTCAGGGTGCTGGGTGCTCAGTACTCAGGGTGCTGGTTGCTCAGTACTCAGGGTGCTGGGTGCTCAGTGCTCAGGGTGCTGGGTGCTCAGTACTCAGGGTGCTGGGTGCTCAGTACTCAGGGTTCTGGGTGCTCAGTACGCAGGGTGCTGGGTGCTTAGTACTCAGGGTGCTCAGTGCTCAGTACTTAGGGTGCTCAGTGCTCAGTGCTCGGGGTGCTGGGTGCTCAGTGCTCGGGGTGCTGGGTGCTCAGTGCTCGGGGTGCTGGGTGCTCAGTGCTCGGGGTGCTGGGTGCTCAGTGCTCAGAGTGCTGGGTGCTCAGTACTCAGGGTGCTCGGTGCTCAGTACTCAGGGTGCTCAGTGCTCAGTACTCAGCGTGCTGGGTGCTCAGTGCTCTGGGTGCTCGCTGCTCAGTACTCAGGGTGCTCAGTGCTCAGTACTCAGCGTGCTGGGTGCTCAGTGCTCAGGGTGCTGGTTGCTCAGTACTCAGGGTGCTGGGTGCTTAGTACTCAGGGTGCTCAGTGCTCAGGGTGCTGGGTGCTCAGTACTCAGGGTGCTGGGTGCTCAGTGCTCAGGGTGCTCAGTGCTCAGTACTCAGGGTGCTTGGTGCTCAGTGCTCAGGGTGCTCAGTGCTCTGTACTCAGGGTGCTCAGTGCTCAGTGCTCTGGGTGCTGGGTGCTCAGTGCTCGGGGTGCTGGGTGCTCAGCGCTCAGGGTGCTGGGTGCTCTGTACTCAGGGTGCTCAGTGCTCAGGTTGCTGGGTGCTCAGTGCTCGGGGTGCTGGGTACTCAGTGCTCAGTACACATGGTGCTGAGTGCTCAGTGCTCGGGGTGCTGGGTGCTCAGTGCACAGTACTCAGGGTGCTGGCTGCTCAGTGCTCGGGGTGCTGGATGCTCAGTACTCAGGGTGCTGGGTGCTTAGTGCTCAGGGTGCTGGGTGCTCAGTACTCAGGGTGCTGGGTGCTCAGTGCTCAGGGTGCTGGGAGCTCAGTACTCAGGGTGCTGGGTCCTCAGTGCTCAGGGTGCTGGGTGCCCAGTGCTCGGGGTGCTCAGTACTCAGGGTGCTGTGTGTTCAGTGCTCAGGGTACTGGGTGCTCAGTACTCAGGGTGCTCGGTGCTTAGTACTCAGGGTGCTGGGTGCTCAGTACTACGGGTGCTGGGTGCTCAGTGCTCGGGGTGCTCGGTGCTCAGTGCTCAGTGTGCTGGGTGCTCAGTACTCAGGGTGCTCATTGCTCAGGGTGCTGGGTGCTCAGTACTCAGGGTGCTCAGTGCTCAGTACTCAGGGTGCTCAGTGCTCAGTACTCAGGGTGCTCAGTGCTCAGGGTGCTGGGTGCTCAGTGCTCGGGGTGCTGGGTGCTCAGTGCTCAGGGCGCTGGGTGCTCAGTACTCAGGGTGCTGGGTGCTCAGTGCTCGGGGTGCTGGGTGCTCAGTGCTCAGTACACAGGGTGCTGGGTGCTCAGTGCTTGGGGTGCTGGGTGCTCAGTGCTCAGTACTCAGGGTGCTGGGTGCTCAGTGCTCAGGGTGCTGGGTGCTCAGTGCTCAGGGTGCTGGGTGCTCAGTGCTCAGGGTGCTGGGTACTCAGTGCTCAGGGTGCTGGGTGCTCAGTACTCAGGGTGCTGGGTGCTCAGTACTCAGGGTGCTGGGTGCTCAGTGCTCGGGGTGCTGGGTGCTCAGTGCTCGGGGTGCTGGGTGCTCAGTGCTCGGGGTGCTCGGTGCTCAGTACTCAGGGTGCTGGGTGCTCAGTGCTCGGGGTGCTCAGTACTCAGGGTGCTGTGAGTTCAGTGGTCAGGGTGCTGGGTGCTCAGTGCTCAGGGTGCTCGGTGCTTAGTACTCAGGTTGCTGGGTGCTCAGTACTCCGGGTGCTGGGTGCTCAGTGCTCGGGGTTCTCGGTGCTCAGTGCTCAAGGTGCTGGGTGCTCAGTACTCAGGGTGATCATTGCTCAGGGTGCTGGGTGTTCAGTACTCAGGGTGCTGGGTGCTCAGTACACAGGGTGCTCAGTGCTCAGTACTCAGGGTGCTCAGTGCTCAGTACTAAGGGTGCTCAGTGCTCAGGGTTCTGGGTGCTCAGTGCTCGGGGTGCTCGGTGCTCAGTACTCAGGATGCTGTGTGTTCAGTGCTCAGGGTGCTGGGTGCTCAGTGCTCGGGGTGCTCGGTGCTCAGTACTCGGGGTGCTCAGTGCTCAGTTCTCAGGGTGCTGGGTACTCAGTGCTCAGGGTGCAGGGTGCTCAGTACTCAGGGTGCTCGGTGCTCGGGGTGCTGGGTGCTCAGTGCTCGGGGTGCTCGGTGCTCAGTACTCGGGGTGCTCATTGCTCAGTACTCAGGGTGCTGGGTGCTCAGTGCTCAGGGTGCTTGGTGCTCAGTACTCAGGGTGCTGGGTGCTCGGTGCTCAGTACGCTGGGTGCTCAGTACTCAGGGTGCTGGGTGCTCAGTACTCAGGGTGCTGGGTGCTCAGTGCTCAGGGTGCTGGGTGCTCAGTGCTCAGGGTGCAGGGTGCTCAGTACTCAGGGTGCTCGGTGCTCGGGGTGCTGGGTGCTCAGTGCTCGGGGTGCTCGGTGCTCAGTACTCGGGGTGCTCAGTGCTCAGTACTCAGGGTGCTGGGTGCTCAGTGCTCAGGGTGCTTGGTGCTCAGTACTCAGTGTGATGGGTGCTCGGTGCTCAGTACGCTGGGTGCTCAGTACTCAGGGTGCTGGGTGCTCAGTACTCAGGGTGCTGGGTGCACAGTACTCAGGGTGCTGGGTGCTCAGTGCTCAGGGTGCTGGGTGCTCAGTGCTCGGGGTGCTGGGTGCTCAGTGCTCGGGGTGTTGGGTGCTCAGTGCTCGGGGTGCTCGGTGCTCAGTGCTCGGGGTGCTTGGTGCTCAGTAATCAGGGTGCTGGGTGCTCAGTACTCGTGCTGGGTGCTCAGTGCTCAGGGTGCTGGGTGCTCAGTACTCAGGGTGCTCGGTGCTCAGTGCTCGGGGTGCTGGGTGCTCAGTACTCAGGGTGCTGGGTGCTCAGTGCTCGGGGTGCTGGGTGCTCAGTACTCAGGGTGCTGGGTGCTCAGTGCTCGGGGTGCTGGGTGCTCAGTACTCAGGTTGCTGTGTGCTCAGTGCTCCGGGTGCTGTATGCTCAGTGCTCAGGGTGCTCGGTGCTTTGTACTCAGGGTGCTCGGTGTTCGGGGTGCTGGGTGCTCAGTACTCGGGGTGCTGGGTGCTCAGTACTCAGGATGCTGGTTGCTCAGTGCTCAGGGTGCTGGGTGCTCAGTGCTAGGGGTGCTGGGTGCTCAGAACTCGGGGTGCTGGGTGCTCAGTGCTCAGGGTGCTGGGTCTCAGTGCTCGGGGTACTGGGTACTCAGTGCTCAGTACACAGGGTGCTGGGTGCTCAGTGCTCGGGGTGCTGGGAGCTCAGTGCTCAGTACTCAGGGTGCTGGGTGCTCAGTGCTCGGGGTGCTGGGTGCTCAGTACTCAGGGTACTCGGTGCTCAGTACTCAGGTTCCTGGGTGATCAGTGCTCCGGGTGCTGGGTGCTCAGTACTCAGTGTGCTGGGTGCTGCTGGGTGCTCAGTGCACAGTGCTCAGGGTGCTGGGTGCTCAGTGCTCAGGGTGCTGGGTGCTCAGTACTCAGGGTGCTGGGTGCTCAGTTCTCAGGGTGCGGTGTGCTCAGTACTCAGGGTGCTGGGTGCTCAGTCCTCGGGGTGCTGGTTGCTCAGTGCTCGGGGTGCTATGTGCTCAGTGATCGGGGTGCTCGGTGCTCAGTACACAGGGTGCTCAGTGCTCAGTACTCAGGGTGCTGGGTGCTCAGTGCTCAGGGTGCTGGGTGCTCAGTACTCAGGGTGCTGGTTGCTCAGTACTCAGGGTGCTGGGTGCTCAGTGCTCAGGGTGCTGGGTGCTCAGTACTCAGGGTGCTGGGTGCTCAGTACTCAGGGTTCTGGGTGCTCAGTACTCAGGGTGCTGGGTGCTTAGTACTCATGGTGCTCAGTGCTCAGTACTTAGGGTGCTCAGTGCTCAGTGCTCGGGGTGCTGGGTGCTCAGTGCTCGGGGTGCTGGGTGCTCAGTGCTCGGGGTGCTGGGTGCTCAGTGCTCGGGGTGCTGGGTGCTCAGTGCTCAGAGTGCTGGGTGCTCAGTACTCAGGGTGCTCGGTGCTCAGTACTCAGGGTGCTCAGTGCTCAGTACTCAGCGTGCTGGGTGCTCAGTGCTCTGGGTGCTCGCTGCTCAGTACTCAGGGTGCTCAGTGCTCAGTACTCAGCGTGCTGGGTGCTCAGTGCTCAGGGTGCTGGTTGCTCAGTACTCAGGGTGCTGGGTGCTTAGTACTCAGGGTGCTCAGTGCTCAGGGTGCTGGGTGCTCAGTACTCAGGGTGCTGGGTGCTCAGTGCTCAGGGTGCTCAGTGCTCAGTACTCAGGGTGCTTGGTGCTCAGTGCTCAGGGTGCTCAGTGCTCTGTACTCAGGGTGCTCAGTGCTCAGTGCTCTGGGTGCTGGGTGCTCAGTGCTCGGGGTGCTGGGTGCTCAGTGCTCAGGGTGCTGGGTGCTCTGTACTCAGGGTGCTCAGTGCTCAGGTTGCTGGGTGCTCAGTGCTCGGGGTGCTGGGTACTCAGTGCTCAGTACACATGGTGCTGAGTGCTCAGTGCTCGGGGTGCTGGGTGCTCAGTGCTCAGTACTCAGGGTGCTGGCTGCTCAGTGCTCGGGGTGCTGGATGCTCAGTACTCAGGGTGCTGGGTGCTTAGTGCTCAGGGTGCTGGGTGCTCAGTACTCAGGGTGCTGGGTGCTCAGTGCTCAGGGTGCTGGGAGCTCAGTACTCAGGGTGCTGGGTCCTCAGTGCTCAGGGTGCTGGGTGCCCAGTGCTCGGGGTGCTCAGTACTCAGGGTGCTGTGTGTTCAGTGCTCAGGGTACTGGGTGCTCAGTACTCAGGGTGCTCGGTGCTTAGTACTCAGGGTGCTGGGTGCTCAGTACTACGGGTGCTGGGTGCTCAGTGCTCGGGGTGCTCGGTGCTCAGTGCTCAGTGTGCTGGGTGCTCAGTACTCAGGGTGCTCATTGCTCAGGGTGCTGGGTGCTCAGTACTCAGGGTGCTCAGTGCTCAGTACTCAGGGTGCTCAGTGCTCAGTACTCAGGGTGCTCAGTGCTCAGGGTGCTGGGTGCTCAGTGCTCGGGGTGCTGGGTGCTCAGTGCTCAGGGCGCTGGGTGCTCAGTACTCAGGGTGCTGGGTGCTCAGTGCTCGGGGTGCTGGGTGCTCAGTGCTCAGTACTCAGGGTGCTGGGTGCTCAGTGCTTGGGGTGCTGGGTGCTCAGTGCTCAGTACTCAGGGTGCTGGGTGCTCAGTGCTCTGGGTGCTGGGTGCTCAGTGCTCAGGGTGCTGGGTGCTCAGTGCTCAGGGTGCTGGGTACTCAGTGCTCAGGGTGCTGGGTGCTCAGTACTCAGGGTGCTGGGTGCTCAGTACTCAGGGTGCTGGGTGCTCAGTGCTCGGGGTGCTGGGTGCTCAGTGCTCGGGGTGCTGGGTGCTCAGTGCTCGGGGTGCTCGGTGCTCAGTACTCAGGGTGCTGGGTGCTCAGTGCTCGGGGTGCTCAGTACTCAGGGTGCTGTGAGTTCAGTGGTCAGGGTGCTGGGTGCTCAGTGCTCAGGGTGCTCGGTGCTTAGTACTCAGGGTGCTGGGTGCTCAGTACTCCGGGTGCTGGGTGCTCAGTGCTCGGGTTTCTCGGTGCTCAGTGCTCAAGGTGCTGGGTGCTCAGTACTCAGGGTGATCATTGCTCAGGGTGCTGGGTGTTCAGTACTCAGGGTGCTGGGTGCTCAGTACACAGGGTGCTCAGTGCTCAGTACTCAGGGTTCTCAGTGCTCAGTACTAAGGGTGCTCAGTGCTCAGGGTTCTGGGTGCTCAGTGCTCGGGGTGCTCGGTGCTCAGTACTCAGGATGCTGTGTGTTCAGTGCTCAGGGTGCTGGGTGCTCAGTGCTCGGGGTGCTCGGTGCTCAGTACTCGGGGTGCTCAGTGCTCAGTGCTCAGGGTGCTGGGTGCTCAGTGCTCAGGGTGCAGGGTGCTCAGTACTCAGGGTGCTCGGTGCTCGGGGTGCTGGGTGCTCAGTGCTCGGGGTGCTCGGTGCTCAGTACTCGGGGTGCTCAGTGCTCAGTACTCAGGGTGCTGGGTGCTCAGTGCTCAGGGTGCTTGGTGCTCAGTACTCAGGGTGCTGGGTGCTCGGTGATCAGTACGCTGGGTGCTCAGTACTCAGGGTGCTGGGTGCTCAGTACTCAGGGTGCTGGGTGCTCAGTGCTCAGGGTGCTGGGTGCTCAGTGCTCAGGGTGCAGGGTGCTCAGTACTCAGGGTGCTGGGTGCTCAGTGCTCAGGGTGCTGGGTGCTCAGTGCTCGGGGTGCTCGGTGCTCAGTACTCGGGGTGCTCAGTGCTCAGTACTCAGGGTGCTGGGTGCTCAGTGCTCAGGGTGCTTGGTGCTCAGTACTCAGTGTGATGGGTGCTCGGTGCTCAGTACGCTGGGTGCTCAGTACTCAGGGTGCTGGGTGCTCAGTACTCAGGGTGCTGGGTGCTCAGTACTCAGGGTGCTGGGTGCTCAGTGCTCAGGGTGCTGGGTGCTCAGTGCTCGGGGTGCTGGGTGCTCAGTGCTCGGGGTGTTGGGTGCTCAGTGCTCGGGGTGCTCGGTGCTCAGTGCTCGGGTTGCTTGGTGCTCAGTAATCAGGGTGCTGGGTGCTCAGTACTCGTGCTGGGTGCTCAGTGCTCAGGGTGCTGGGTGCTCAGTACTCAGGGTGCTTGGTGCTCAGTGCTCGGGGTGCTGGGTGCTCAGTACTCAGGGTGCTGGGTGCTCAGTGCTCGGGGTGCTGGGTGCTCAGTACTCAGGGTGCTGGGTGCTCAGTGCTCGGGGTGCTGGGTGCTCAGTACTCAGGTTGCTGTGTGCTCAGTGCTCCGGGTGCTGTATGCTCAGTGCTCAGGGTGCTCGGTGCTTTGTACTCAGGGTGCTCGGTGTTCGGGGTGCTGGGTGCTCAGTACTCGGGGTGCTGGGTGCTCAGTACTCAGGATGCTGGTTGCTCAGTGCTCAGGGTGCTGGGTGCTCAGTGCTAGGGGTGCTGGGTGCTCAGAACTCGGGGTGCTGGGTGCTCAGTGCTCAGGGTGCTGGGTCTCAGTGCTCGGGGTACTGGGTACTCAGTGCTCAGTACACAGGGTGCTGGGTGCTCAGTGCTCGGGGTGCTGGGAGCTCAGTGCTCAGTACTCAGGGTGCTGGGTGCTCAGTGCTCGGGGTGCTGGGTGCTCAGTACTCAGGGTACTCGGTGCTCAGTACTCAGGTTCCTGGGTGATCAGTGCTCCGGGTGCTGGGTGCTCAGTACTCAGTGTGCTGGGTGCTGCTGGGTGCTCAGTGCACAGTGCTCAGGGTGCTGGGTGCTCAGTGCTCAGGGTGCTGGGTGCTCAGTACTCGGGGTGCTGGGTGCTCAGTTCTCAGGGTGCGGTGTGCTCAGTACTCAGAGTGCTGGGTGCTCAGTCCTCGGGGTGCTGGTTGCTCAGTGCTCGGGGTGCTATGTGCTCAGTGATCGGGGTGCTCGGTGCTCAGTACACAGGGTGCTCAGTGCTCAGTACTCAGGGTGCTGGGTGCTCAGTGCTCAGGGTGCTGGGTGCTCAGTACTCAGGGTGCTGGTTGCTCAGTACTCAGGGTGCTGGGTGCTCAG
The DNA here is from genome assembly GCF_018167655.1 of Microtus oregoni. NCBI lineage: Eukaryota > Metazoa > Chordata > Mammalia > Rodentia > Cricetidae > Microtus > Microtus oregoni. Next base: position 29,388 of record NW_024543624.1, read on the forward strand.
TGCTCAGGGTGCTGGGTGCTCAGTACTCAGGGTGCTGGGTGCTCAGTACTCAGGGTTCTGGGTGCTCAGTACTCAGGGTGCTGGGTGCTTAGTACTCAGGGTGCTCAGTGCTCAGTACTTAGGGTGCTCAGTGCTCAGTGCTCGGGGTGCTGGGTGCTCAGTGCTCGGGGTGCTGGGTGCTCAGTGCTCGGGGTGCTGGGTGCTCAGTGCTCGGGGTGCTGGGTGCTCAGTGCTCAGAGTGCTGGGTGCTCAGTACTCAGGGTGCTCGGTGCTCAGTACTCAGGGTGCTCAGTGCTCAGTACTCAGCGTGCTGGGTGCTCAGTGCTCTGGGTGCTCGCTGCTCAGTACTCAGGGTGCTCAGTGCTCAGTACTCAGCGTGCTGGGTGCTCAGTGCTCAGGGTGCTGGTTGCTCAGTACTCAGGGTGCTGGGTGCTTAGTACTCAGGGTGCTCAGTGCTCAGGGTGCTGGGTGCTCAGTACTCAGGGTGCTGGGTGCTCAGTGCTCAGGGTGCTCAGTGCTCAGTACTCAGGGTGCTTGGTGCTCAGTGCTCAGGGTGCTCAGTGCTCTGTACTCAGGGTGCTCAGTGCTCAGTGCTCTGGGTGCTGGGTGCTCAGTTCTCGGGGTGCTGGGTGCTCAGTGCTCAGGGTGCTGGGTGCTCTGTACTCAGGGTGCTCAGTGCTCAGGTTGCTGGGTGCTCAGTGCTCGGGGTGCTGGGTACTCAGTGCTCAGTACACATGGTGCTGAGTGCTCAGTGCTCGGGGTGCTGGGTGCTCAGTGCTCAGTACTCAGGGTGCTGGCTGCTCAGTGCTCGGGGTGCTGGATGCTCAGTACTCAGGGTGCTGGGTGCTTAGTGCTCAGGGTGCTGGGTGCTCAGTACTCAGGGTGCTGGGTGCTCAGTGCTCAGGGTGCTGGGAGCTCAGTACTCAGGGTGCTGGGTCCTCAGTGCTCAGGGTGCTGGGTGCCCAGTGCTCGGGGTGCTCAGTACTCAGGGTGCTGTGTGTTCAGTGCTCAGGGTACTGGGTGCTCAGTACTCAGGGTGCTCGGTGCTTAGTACTCAGGGTGCTGGGTGCTCAGTACTACGGGTGCTGGGTGCTCAGTGCTCGGGGTGCTCGGTGCTCAGTGCTCAGTGTGCTGGGTGCTCAGTACTCAGGGTGCTCATTGCTCAGGGTGCTGGGTGCTCAGTACTCAGGGTGCTCAGTGCTCAGTACTCAGGGTGCTCAGTGCTCAGTACTCAGGGTGCTCAGTGCTCAGGGTGCTGGGTGCTCAGTGCTCGGGGTGCTGGGTGCTCAGTGCTCAGGGCGCTGGGTGCTCAGTACTCAGGGTGCTGGGTGCTCAGTGCTCGGGGTGCTGGGTGCTCAGTGCTCAGTACTCAGGGTGCTGGGTGCTCAGTGCTTGGGGTGCTGGGTGCTCAGTGCTCAGTACTCAGGGTGCTGGGTGCTCAGTGCTCAGGGTGCTGGGTGCTCAGTGCTCAGGGTGCTGGGTGCTCAGTGCTCAGGGTGCTGGGTACTCAGTGCTCAGGGTGCTGGGTGCTCAGTACTCAGGGTGCTGGGTGCTCAGTACTCAGGGTGCTGGGTGCTCAGTGCTCGGGGTGCTGGGTGCTCAGTGCTCGGGGTGCTGGGTGCTCAGTGCTCGGGGTGCTCGGTGCTCAGTACTCAGGGTGCTGGGTGCTCAGTGCTCGGGGTGCTCAGTACTCAGGGTGCTGTGAGTTCAGTGGTCAGGGTGCTGGGTGCTCAGTGCTCAGGGTGCTCGGTGCTTAGTACTCAGGGTGCTGGGTGCTCAGTACTCCGGGTGCTGGGTGCTCAGTGCTCGGGGTTCTCGGTGCTCAGTGCTCAAGGTGCTGGGTGCTCAGTACTCAGGGTGATCATTGCTCAGGGTGCTGGGTGTTCAGTACTCAGGGTGCTGGGTGCTCAGTACACAGGGTGCTCAGTGCTCAGTACTCAGGGTGCTCAGTGCTCAGTACTAAGGGTGCTCAGTGCTCAGGGTTCTGGGTGCTCAGTGCTCGGGGTGCTCGGTGCTCAGTACTCAGGATGCTGTGTGTTCAGTGCTCAGGGTGCTGGGTGCTCAGTGCTCGGGGTGCTCGGTGCTCAGTACTCGGGGTGCTCAGTGCTCAGTGCTCAGGGTGCTGGGTGCTCAGTGCTCAGGGTGCAGGGTGCTCAGTACTCAGGGTGCTCGGTGCTCGGGGTGCTGGGTGCTCAGTGCTCGGGGTGCTCGGTGCTCAGTACTCGGGGTGCTCAGTGCTCAGTACTCAGGGTGCTGGGTGCTCAGTGCTCAGGGTGCTTGGTGCTCAGTACTCAGGGTGCTGGGTGCTCGGTGCTCAGTACGCTGGGTGCTCAGTACTCAGGGTGCTGGGTGCTCAGTACTCAGGGTGCTGGGTGCTCAGTGCTCAGGGTGCTGGGTGCTCAGTGCTCAGGGTGCAGGGTGCTCAGTACTCAGGGTGCTGGGTGCTCAGTGCTCAGGGTGCTGGGTGCTCAGTGCTCGGGGTGCTCGGTGCTCAGTACTCGGGGTGCTCAGTGCTCAGTACTCAGGGTGCTGGGTGCTCAGTGCTCAGGGTGCTTGGTGCTCAGTACTCAGTGTGATGGGTGCTCGGTGCTCAGTACGCTGGGTGCTCAGTACTCAGGGTGCTGGGTGCTCAGTACTCAGGGTGCTGGGTGCTCAGTACTCAGGGTGCTGGGTGCTCAGTGCTCAGGGTGCTGGGTGCTCAGTGCTCGGGGTGCTGGGTGCTCAGTGCTCGGGGTGTTGGGTGCTCAGTGCTCGGGGTGCTCGGTGCTCAGTGCTCGGGTTGCTTGGTGCTCAGTAATCAGGGTGCTGGGTGCTCAGTACTCGTGCTGGGTGCTCAGTGCTCAGGGTGCTGGGTGCTCAGTACTCAGGGTGCTCGGTGCTCAGTGCTCGGGGTGCTGGGTGCTCAGTACTCAGGGTGCTGGGTGCTCAGTGCTCGGGGTGCTGGGTGCTCAGTACTCAGGGTGCTGGGTGCTCAGTGCTCGGGGTGCTGGGTGCTCAGTACTCAGGTTGCTGTGTGCTCAGTGCTCCGGGTGCTGTATGCTCAGTGCTCAGGGTGCTCGGTGCTATGTACTCAGGGTGCTCGGTGTTCGGGGTGCTGGGTGCTCAGTACTCGGGGTGCTGGGTGCTCAGTACTCAGGATGCTGGTTGCTCAGTGCTCAGGGTGCTGGGTGCTCAGTGCTAGGGGTGCTGGGTGCTCAGAACTCGGGGTGCTGGGTGCTCAGTGCTCAGGGTGCTGGGTCTCAGTGCTCGGGGTACTGGGTACTCAGTGCTCAGTACACAGGGTGCTGGGTGCTCAGTGCTCGGGGTGCTGGGAGCTCAGTGCTCAGTACTCAGGGTGCTGGGTGCTCAGTGCTCGGGGTGCTGGGTGCTCAGTACTCAGGGTACTCGGTGCTCAGTACTCAGGTTCCTGGGTGATCAGTGCTCCGGGTGCTGGGTGCTCAGTACTCAGTGTGCTGGGTGCTGCTGGGTGCTCAGTGCACAGTGCTCAGGGTGCTGGGTGCTCAGTGCTCAGGGTGCTGGGTGCTCAGTACTCGGGGTGCTGGGTGCTCAGTTCTCAGGGTGCGGTGTGCTCAGTACTCAGGGTGCTGGGTGCTCAGTCCTCGGGGTGCTGGTTGCTCAGTGCTCGGGGTGCTATTTGCTCAGTGATCGGGGTGCTCGGTGCTCAGTACACAGGGTGCTCAGTGCTCAGTACTCAGGGTGCTGGGTGCTCAGTGCTCAGGGTGCTGGGTGCTCAGTACTCAGGGTGCTGGTTGCTCAGTACTCAGGGTGCTGGGTGCTCAGTGCTCAGGGTGCTGGGTGCTCAGTACTCAGGGTGCTGGGTGCTCAGTACTCAGGGTTCTGGGTGCTCAGTACTCAGGGTGCTGGGTGCTTAGTACTCAGGGTGCTCAGTGCTCAGTACTTAGGGTGCTCAGTGCTCAGTGCTCGGGGTGCTGGGTGCTCAGTGCTCGGGGTGCTGGGTGCTCAGTGCTCGGGGTGCTGGGTGCTCAGTGCTCGGGGTGCTGGGTGCTCAGTGCTCAGAGTGCTGGGTGCTCAGTACTCAGGGTGCTCGGTGCTCAGTACTCAGGGTGCTCAGTGCTCAGTACTCAGCGTGCTGGGTGCTCAGTGCTCTGGGTGCTCGCTGCTCAGTACTCAGGGTGCTCAGTGCTCAGTACTCAGCGTGCTGGGTGCTCAGTGCTCAGGGTGCTGGTTGCTCAGTACTCAGGGTGCTGGGTGCTTAGTACTCAGGGTGCTCAGTGCTCAGGGTGCTGGGTGCTCAGTACTCAGGGTGCTGGGTGCTCAGTGCTCAGGGTGCTCAGTGCTCAGTACTCAGGGTGCTTGGTGCTCAGTGCTCAGGGTGCTCAGTGCTCTGTACTCAGGGTGCTCAGTGCTCAGTGCTCTGGGTGCTGGGTGCTCAGTGCTCGGGGTGCTGGGTGCTCAGTGCTCAGGGTGCTGGGTGCTCTGTACTCAGGGTGCTCAGTGCTCAGGTTGCTGGGTGCTCAGTGCTCGGGGTGCTGGGTACTCAGTGCTCAGTACACATGGTGCTGAGTGCTCAGTGCTCGGGGTGCTGGGTGCTCAGTGCTCAGTACTCAGGGTGCTGGCTGCTCAGTGCTCGGGGTGCTGGATGCTCAGTACTCAGGGTGCTGGGTGCTTAGTGCTCAGGGTGCTGGGTGCTCAGTACTCAGGGTGCTGGGTGCTCAGTGCTCAGGGTGCTGGGAGCTCAGTACTCAGGGTGCTGGGTTCTCAGTGCTCAGGGTGCTGGGTGCCCAGTGCTCGGGGTGCTCAGTACTCAGGGTGCTGTGTGTTCAGTGCTCAGGGTACTGGGTGCTCAGTACTCAGGGTGCTCGGTGCTTAGTACTCAGGGTGCTGGGTGCTCAGTACTACGGGTGCTGGGTGCTCAGTGCTCGGGGTGCTCGGTGCTCAGTGCTCAGTGTGCTGGGTGCTCAGTACTCAGGGTGCTCATTGCTCAGGGTGCTGGGTGCTCAGTACTCAGGGTGCTCAGTGCTCAGTACTCAGGGTGCTCAGTGCTCAGTACTCAGGGTGCTCAGTGCTCAGGGTGCTGGGTGCTCAGTGCTCGGGGTGCTGGGTGCTCAGTGCTCAGGGCGCTGGGTGCTCAGTACTCAGGGTGCTGGGTGCTCAGTGCTCGGGGTGCTGGGTGCTCAGTGCTCAGTACTCAGGGTGCTGGGTGCTCAGTGCTTGGGGTGCTGGGTGCTCAGTGCTCAGTACTCAGGGTGCTGGGTGCTCAGTGCTCAGGGTGCTGGGTGCTCAGTGCTCAGGGTGCTGGGTGCTCAGTGCTCAGGGTGCTGGGTACTCAGTGCTCAGGGTGCTGGGTGCTCAGTACTCAGGGTGCTGGGTGCTCAGTACTCAGGGTGCTGGGTGCTCAGTGCTCGGGGTGCTGGGTGCTCAGTGCTCGGGGTGCTGGGTGCTCAGTGCTCGGGGTGCTCGGTGCTCAATACTCAGGGTGCTGGGTGCCCAGTGCTCGGGGTGCTCAGTACTCAGGGTGCTGTGTGTTCAGTGCTCAGGGTACTGGGTGCTCAGTACTCAGGGTGCTGGGTGCTCAGTGCTCAGGGTGCTGGGAGCTCAGTACTCAGGGTGCTGGGTCCTCAGTGCTCGGGGTGCTTGGTGCTCAGTAATCAGGGTGCTGGGTGCTCAGTACTCGTGCTGGGTGCTCAGTGCTCAGGGTGCTGGGTGCTCAGTACTCAGGGTGCTGGGTGCTCAGTGCTCAGGGTGCTGGGTGCTCAGTGCTCAGGATGCTGGGTGCTCAGTGCTCAGGGTGTTGGGTGCTCAGTGCTCGGGGTGCTCGGTGCTCAGTGCTCGGGGTGCTTGGTGCTCAGTAATCAGGGTGCTGGGTGCTCAGTACTCGTGCTGGGTGCTCAGTGCTCAGGGTGCTGGGTGCTCAGTACTCAGGGTGCTCGGTGCTCAGTGCTCGGGGTGCTGGGTGCTCAGTACTCAGGGTGCTGTGTGCTCAGTGCTCGGGGTGCAGGGTGCTCAGTACTCAGGGTGCTGGGTGCTCAGTGCTCGGGGTGCTGGGTGCTCAGTACTCAGGTTGCTGTGTGCTCAGTGCTCAGGGTGCTGTATGCTCAGTGCTCAGGGTGCTCTGTGCTTTGTACTCAGGGTGCTCGGTGTTCGGGGTGCTGGGTGCTCAGTACTCGGGGTGCTGGGTGCTCAGTACTCAGGATGCTGGTTGCTCAGTGCTCAGGGTGCTGGGTGCACAGTGCTAGGCGTGCTGGGTGCTCAGAACTCGGGGTGCTGGGTGCTCAGTGCTCAGGGTGCTGGGTGCTCAGTGCTCAGTACTCAGGGTGCTGGGTGCTCAGTGCTTGGGGTGCTGGGTGCTCAGTGCTCAGTACTCAGGGTGCTCAGTGCTCAGTACTCAGGGTGCTCAGTGCTCAGGGTGCTGGGTGCTCAGTGCTCGGGGTGCTGGGTGCTCAGTGCTCAGGGCGCTGGGTGCTCAGTACTCAGGGTGCTGGGTGCTCAGTGCTCGGGGTGCTGGGTGCTCAGTGCTCAGTACTCAGGGTGCTGGGTGCTCAGTGCTTGGGGTGCTGGGTGCTCAGTGCTCAGTACTCAGGGTGCTCAGTGCTCAGTACTCAGGGTGCTCAGTGCTCAGTACTAAGGGTGCTCAGTGCTCAGGGTTCTGGGTGCACAGTGCTCGGGGTGCTCGGTGCTCAGTACTCAGGTTGCTGTGTGTTCAGTGCTCAGGGTGCTGGGTGCTCAGTGCTCGGGGTGCTCGGTGCTCAGTACTCGGGGTGCTCAGTGCTCAGTGCTCAGGGTGCTGGGTGCTCAGTGCTCAGGGTGCAGGGTGCTCAGTACTCAGGGTGCTCGGTGCTCGGGGTGCTGGGTGCTCAGTGCTCGGGGTGCTCGGTGCTCAGTGCTCGGGGTGCTTGGTGCTCAGTAATCAGGGTGCTGGGTGCTCAGTACTCGTGCTGGGTGCTCAGTGCTCAGGGTGCTGGGTGCTCAGTACTCAGGGTGCTCGGTGCTCAGTGCTCGGGGTGCTGGGTGCTCAGTACTCAGGGTGCTGGGTGCTCAGTGCTCGGGGTGCAGGGTGCTCAGTACTCAGGGTGCTGGGTGCTCAGTGCTCAGGGTGCTGGGTGCTCAGTGCTCGGGGTGCTGGGTGCTCAGTGCTCGGGGTGTTGGGTGCTCAGTGCTCGGGGTGCTCGGTTCTCAGTGCTCTTGTTGCTTGGTGCTCAGTAATCAGGGTGCTGGGTGCTCAGTACTCGTGCTGGGTGCTCAGTGCTCAGGGTGCTGGGTGCTCAGTACTCAGGGTGCTCGGTGCTCAGTGCTCGGGGTGCTGGGTGCTCAGTACTCAGGGTGCTGGGTGCTCAGTGCTCGGGGTGCTGGGTGCTCAGTACTCAGGGTGCTGGGTGCTCAGTGCTCGGGGTGCTGGGTGCTCAGTACTCAGGTTGCTGTGTGCTCAGTGCTCCGGGTGCTGTATGCTCAGTGCTCAGGGTGCTCGGTGCTTTGTACTCAGGGTGCTCGGTGTTCGGGGTGCTGGGTGCTCAGTACTCGGGGTGCTGGGTGCTCAGTACTCAGGATGCTGGTTGCTCAGTGCTCAGGGTGCTGGGTGCTCAGTGCTAGGGGTGCTGGGTGCTCAGAACTCGGGGTGCTAGGTGCTCAGTGCTCAGGGTGCTGGGTCTCAGTGCTCGGGGTACTGGGTACTCAGTGCTCAGTACACAGGGTGCTGGGTGCTCAGTGCTCGGGGTGCTGGGAGCTCAGTGCTCAGTACTCAGGGTGCTGGGTGCTCAGTGCTCGGGGTGCTGGGTGCTCAGTACTCAGGGTGCTGGGTGCTCAGTCCTCGGGGTGCTGGTTGCTCAGTGCTCGGGGTGCTATGTGCTCAGTGATCGGGGTGCTCGGTGCTCAGTACACAGGGTGCTCAGTGCTCAGTACTCAGGGTGCTGGGTGCTCAGTGCTCAGGGTGCTGGGTGCTCTGTACTCAGGGTGCTGGTTGCTCAGTACTCAGGGTGCTGGGTGCTCAGTGCTCAGGGTGCTGGGTGCTCAGTACTCAGGGTGCTGGGTGCTCAGTACTCAGGGTTCTGGGTGCTCAGTACTCAGGGTGCTGGGTGCTTAGTACTCAGGGTGCTCAGTGCTCAGTACTTAGGGTGCTCAGTGCTCAGTGCTCGGGGTGCTGGGTGCTCAGTGCTCGGGGTGCTGGGTGCTCAGTGCTCGGGGTGCTGGGTGCTCAGTGCTCGGGGTGCTGGGTGCTCAGTGCTCAGAGTGCTGGGTGCTCAGTACTCAGGGTGCTCGGTGCTCAGTACTCAGGGTGCTCAGTGCTCAGTACTCAGCGTGCTGGGTGCTCAGTGCTCTGGGTGCTGGGTGCTCAGTACTCAGGGTGCTCAGTGCTCAGTGCTCAGGTTGCTGGGTGCTCAGTGCTCAGGGTGCTGGTTGCTCAGTACTCAGGGTGCTGGGTGCTTAGTACTCAGGGTGCTCAGTGCTCAGGGTGCTGGGTGCTCAGTACTCAGGGTGCTGGGTGCTCAGTGCTCCGGGTGCTCAGTGCTCAGTACTCAGGGTGCTTGGTGCTCAGTGCTCAGGGTGCTCAGTGCTCTGTACTCAGGGTGCTCAGTGCTCAGTGCTCTGGGTGCTGGGTGCTCAGTGCTCGGGGTGCTGGGTGCTCAGTGTTCAGGGTGCTGGGTGCTCTGTACTCAGGGTGCTCAGTGCTCAGGTTGCTGGGTGCTCAGTGCTCGGGGTGCTGGGTACTCAGTGCTCAGTACACATGGTGCTGAGTGCTCAGTGCTCGGGGTGCTGGGTGCTCAGTGCTCAGTACTCAGGGTGCTGGCTGCTCAGTGCTCGGGGTGCTGGATGCTCAGTACTCAGGGTGCTGGGTGCTTAGTGCTCAGGGTGCTGGGTGCTCAGTACTCAGGGTGCTGGGTGCTCAGTGCTCAGGGTGCTGGGAGCTCAGTACTCAGGGTGCTGGGTCCTCAGTGCTCAGGGTGCTGGGTGCCCAGTGCTCGGGGTGCTCAGTACTCAGGGTGCTGTGTGTTCAGTGCTCAGGGTACTGGGTGCTCAGTACTCAGGGTGCTGGGTGCTCAGTGCTCTGGGTGCTGGGAGCTCAGTACTCAGGGTGCTGGGTCCTCAGTGCTCGGGGTGCTTGGTGCTCAGTAATCAGGGTGCTGGGTGCTCAGTACTCGTGCTGGGTGCTCAGTGCTCAGGGTGCTGGGTGCTCAGTACTCAGGGTGCTGGGTGCTCAGTGCTCAGGGTGCTGGGTGCTCAGTGCTCAGGATGCTGGGTGCTCAGTGCTCGGGGTGTTGGGTGCTCAGTGCTCGGGTTGCTCGGTGCTCAGTGCTTGGGGTGCTTGGTGCTCAGTAATCAGGGTGCTGGGTGCTCAGTACTCGTGCTGGGTGCTCAGTGCTCAGGGTGCTGGGTGCTCAGTACTCAGGGTGCTCGGTGCTCAGTGCTCGGGGTGCTGGGTGCTCAGTACTCAGGGTGCTGTGTGCTCAGTGCTCGGGGTGCAGGGTGCTCAGTACTCAGGGTGCTGGGTGCTCAGTGCTCGGGGTGCTGGGTGCTCAGTACTCAGGTTGCTGTGTGCTCAGTGCTCAGGGTGCTGTATGCTCAGTGCTCAGGGTGCTCGGTGCTTTGTACTCAGGGTGCTCGGTGTTCGGGGTGCTGGGTGCTCAGTACTCGGGGTGCTGGGTGCTCAGTACTCAGGATGCTGGTTGCTCAGTGCTCAGGGTGCTGGGTGCACAGTGCTAGGCGTGCTGGGTGCTCAGAACTCGGGGTGCTGGGTGCTCAGTGCTCAGGGTGCTGGGTGCTCAGTGCTCAGTACTCAGGGTGCTGGGTGCTCAGTGCTTGGGGTGCTGGGTGCTCAGTGCTCAGTACTCAGGGTGCTCAGTGCTCAGTACTCAGGGTGCTCAGTGCTCAGGGTGCTGGGTGCTCAGTGCTCGGGGTGCTGGGTGCTCAGTGCTCAGGGCGCTGGGTGCTCAGTACTCAGGGTGCTGGGTGCTCAGTGCTCGGGGTGCTGGGTGCTCAGTGCTCAGTACTCAGGGTGCTGGGTGCTCAGTGCTTGGGGTGCTGGGTGCTCAGTGCTCAGTACTCAGGGTGCTCAGTGCTCAGTACTCAGGGTGCTCAGTGCTCAGTACTAAGGGTGCTCAGTGCTCAGGGTTCTGGGTGCACAGTGCTCGGGGTGCTCGGTGCTCAGTACTCAGGTTGCTGTGTGTTCAGTGCTCAGGGTGCTGGGTGCTCAGTGCTCGGGGTGCTCGGTGCTCAGTACTCGGGGTGCTCAGTGCTCAGTGCTCAGGGTGCTGGGTGCTCAGTGCTCAGGGTGCAGGGTGCTCAGTACTCAGGGTGCTCGGTGCTCGGGGTGCTGGGTGCTCAGTGCTCGGGGTGCTCGGTGCTCAGTGCTCGGGGTGCTTGGTGCTCAGTAATCAGGGTGCTGGGTGCTCAGTACTCGTGCTGGGTGCTCAGTGCTCAGGGTGCTGGGTGCTCAGTACTCAGGGTGCTCGGTGCTCAGTGCTCGGGGTGCTGGGTGCTCAGTACTCAGGGTGCTGGGTGCTCAGTGCTCGGGGTGCAGGGTGCTCAGTACTCAGGGTGCTGGGTGCTCAGTGCTCAGGGTGCTGGGTGCTCAGTACTCAGGTTGCTGTGTGCTCAGTGCTCAGGGTGCTGTATGCTCAGTGCTCAGGGTGCTCGGTGCTTTGTACTCAGGGTGCTCGGTGTTCGGGGTGCTCGGTGCTCAGTACTCGGGGTGCTGGGTGCTCAGTACTCAGGATGCTGGTTGCTCAGTGCTCAGGGTGCTGGGTGCACAGTGCTAGGGGTGCTGGGTGCTCAGAACTCGGGGTGCTGGGTGCTCAGTGCTCAGGGTGCTGGGTCTCAGTGCTCGGGGTACTGGGTACTCAGTGCTCAGTACACAGGGTGCTGGGTGCTCAGTGCTCGGGGTGCTGGGTGCTCAGTGCTCAGTACTCAGGGTGCTGGGTGCTCAGTGCTCGGGGTGCTGGGTGCTCAGTACTCAGGGTACTCGGTGCTCAGTACTCAGGTTGCTGGGTGATCAGTGCTCAGGGTGCTGGGTGCTCAGTACTCAGTGTGCTGGGTGCTGCTGGGTGCTCAGTGCACAGTGCTCAGGGTGCTGGGTGCTCAGTGCTCAGGGTGCTGGGTGCTCAGTACTCGGGGTGCTGGGTGCTCAGTTCTCAGGGTGCGGTGTCCTCAGTACTCAGGGTGCTGGGTGCTCAGTCCTCGGGGTGCTGGTTGCTCAGTGCTCGGGGTGCTATGTGCTCAGTGATCGGGGTGCTCGGTGCTCAGTACACAGGGTGCTCAGTGCTCAGTACTCAGGGTGCTCGGTGCTCAGTACTCAGGGTGCTGGGTGCTCAGTGCTCGGGGTGCTCGGTGCTCAGTACGCTGGGTGCTGGGTGCTCGGTGCTCAGTACTCAGGGTGCTGGGTGCTCAGTGCTCAGGGTGCTGGGTGCTCAGTACTCAGGGTGCTGGGTGCTCGGTGCTCAGTACGCTGGGTGCTCAGTACTCAGGGTGCTGGGTGCTCAGTACTCAGGGTGCTCGGTGCTCAGTACTCAGGGTGCTGGGTGCTCAGTGCTCGGGGTGCTCGGTGCTCAGTACGCTGGGTGCTCAGTACTCAGGGTCCTGGGTGCTCAGTACTCAGGGTGCTGGGTGCTCAGTACTCAGGGTGGTGGGTGCTCTGTGCTCGGGGTGCTGGGTGCTCAGTGCTCGGGGTGCTGGGTGCTCAGTGCTCGGGGTGCTGGGTGCTCAGTGCTCAGAGTGCTGGGTGCTCAGTACTCAGGGAGCTCGGTGCTCAGTACTCAGGGTGCTCAGTGCTCAGTACTCAGCGTGCTGGGTGCTCAGTGCTCTGGGTGCTCGCTGCTCAGTACTCAGTGTGCTCAGTGCTCAGTACTCAGCGTGCTGGGTGCTCAGTGCTCAGGGTGCTGGTTGCTCAGTACTCAGGGTGCTGTGTGCTTAGTACTCAGGGTGCTCAGTGCTCAGGGTGCTGGGTGCTCAGTACTCAGGGTGCTGGGTGCTCAGTGCTCAGGGTGCTCAGTGCTCAGTACTCAGGGTGCTTGGTGCTCAGTGCTCAGGTTGCTCAGTGCTCTGTACTCAGGGTGCTCAGTGCTCAGTGCTCTGGGTGCTGGGTGCTCAGTTCTCGGGGTGCTGGGTGCTCAGTGCTCAGGGTGCTGGGTGCTCTGTACTCAGGGTGCTCAGTGCTCAGGTTGCTGGGTGCTCAGTGCTCGGGGTGCTGGGTACTCAGTGCTCAGTACACATGGTGCTGAGTGCTCAGTGCTCGGGGTGCTGGGTGCTCAGTGCTCAATACTCAGGGTGCTGGCTGCTCAGTGCTCGGGGTGCTGGATGCTCAGTACTCAGGGTGCTGGGTGCTCAGTGCTCAGGGTGCTGGGTGCTCAGTACTCAGGGTGCTGGGTGCTCAGTGCTCAGGGTGCTGGGAGCTCAGTACTCAGGGTGCTGCGTCCTCAGTGCTCAGGGTGCTGGGTGCCCAGTGCTCGGGGTGCTCAGTACTCAGGGTGCTGTGTGTTCAGTGCTCAGGGTACTGGGTGCTCAGTACTCAGGGTGCTCGGTGCTTAGTACTCAGGGTGCTGGGTGCTCAGTACTACGGGTGCTGGGTGCTCAGTGCTCGGGGTGCTCGGTGCTCAGTGCTCAGTGTGCTGGGTGCTCAGTACTCAGGGTGCTCATTGCTCAGGGTGCTGGGTGCTCAGTACTCAGGGTGCTCAGTGCTCAGTACTCAGGGTGCTCAGTGCTCAGTACTCAGGGTGCTCAGTGCTCAGGGTGCTGGGTGCTCAGTGCTCGGGGTGCTTGGTGCTCAGTGCTCAGGGCGCTGGGTGCTCAGTACTCAGGGTGCTGGGTGCTCAGTGCTCGGGGTGCTGGGTGCTCAGTGCTCAGTACTCAGGGTGCTGGGTGCTCAGTGCTTGGGGTGCTGGGTGCTCAGTGCTCAGTACTCAGGGTGCTCAGTGCTCAGTACTCAGGGTGCTCAGTGCTCAGTACTAAGGGTGCTCAGTGCTCAGGGTTCTGGGTGCACAGTGCTCGGGGTGCTCGGTGCTCAGTACTCAGGTTGCTGTGTGTTCAGTGCTCAGGGTGCTGGGTGCTCAGTGCTCGGGGTGCTCGGTGCTCAGTACTCGGGGTGCTCAGTGCTCAGTGCTCAGGGTGCTGGGTGCTCAGTGCTCAGGGTGCAGGGTGCTCAGTACTCAGGGTGCTCGGTGCTCGGGGTGCTGGGTGCTCAGTGCTCGGGGTGCTCGGTGCTCAGTACTCGGGGTGCTCAGTGCTCAGTACTCAGGGTGCTGGGTGCTCAGTGCTCAGGGTGCTTGGTGCTCAGTACTCAGTGTGATGGGTGCTCGGTGCTCAGTACGCTGGGTGCTCAGTACTCAGGGTGCTGGGTGCTCAGTACTCAGGGTGCTGGGTGCTCAGTACTCAGGGTGCTGGGTGCTCAGTGCTCAGGGTGCTGGGTGCTCAGTGCTCGGGGTGCTGGGTGCTCAGTGCTCGGGGTGTTGGGTGCTCAGTGCTCGGGGTGCTCGGTGCTCAGTGCTCGGGGTGCTTGGTGCTCAGTAATCAGGGTGCTGGGTGCTCAGTACTCGTGCTGGGTGCTCAGTGCTCAGGGTGCTGGGTGCTCAGTACTCAGGGTGCTCGGTGCTCAGTGCTCGGGGTGCTGGGTGCTCAGTACTCAGGGTGCTGGGTGCTCAGTGCTCGGGGTGCTGGGTGCTCAGTACTCAGGGTGCTGGGTGCTCAGTGCTCGGGGTGCTGGGTGCTCAGTACTCAGGTTGCTGTGTGCTCAGTGCTCCGGGTGCTATATGCTCAGTGCTCAGGGTGCTCGGTGCTTTGTACTCAGGGTGCTCGGTGTTCGGGGTGCTGGGTGCTCAGTACTCGGGGTGCTGGGTGCTCAGTACTCAGGATGCTGGTTGCTCAGTGCTCAGGGTGCTGGGTGCTCAGTGCTAGGGGTGCTGGGTGCTCAGAACTCGGGGTGCTGGGTGCTCAGTGCTCAGGGTGCTGGGTCTCAGTGCTCGGGGTACTGGGTACTCAGTGCTCAGTACACAGGGTGCTGGGTGCTCAGTGCTCGGGGTGCTGGGAGCTCAGTGCTCAGTACTCAGGGTGCTGGGTGCTCAGTGCTTGGGGTGCTGGGTGCTCAGTGCTCAGTACTCAGGGTGCTCAGTGCTCAGTACTCAGGGTGCTCAGTGCTCAGGGTGCTGGGTGCTCAGTGCTCGGGGTGCTGGGCGCTCAGTGCTCAGGGCGCTGGGTGCTCAGTACTCAGGGTGCTGGGTGCTCAGTGCTCGGGGTGCTGGGTGCTCAGTGCTCAGTACTCAGGGTGCTGGGTGCTCAGTGCTTGGGGTGCTGGGTGCTCAGTGCTCAGTACTCAGGGTGCTCAGTGCTCAGTACTCAGGGTGCTCAGTGCTCAGTACTAAGGGTGCTCAGTGCTCAGGGTTCTGGGTGCACAGTGCTCGGGGTGCTCGGTGCTCAGTACTCAGGTTGCTGTGTGTTCAGTGCTCAGGGTGCTGGGTGCTCAGTGCTCGGGGTGCTCGGTGCTCAGTACTCGGGGTGCTCAGTGCTCAGTGCTCAGGGTGCTGGGTGCTCAGTGCTCAGGGTGCAGGGTGCTCAGTACTCAGGGTGCTCGGTGCTCGGGGTGCTGGGTGCTCAGTGCTCGGGGTGCTCGGTGCTCAGTGCTCGGGGTGCTTGGTGCTCAGTAATCAGGGTGCTGGGTGCTCAGTACTCGTGCTGGGTGCTCAGTGCTCAGGGTGCTGGGTGCTCAGTACTCAGGGTGCTCGGTGCTCAGTGCTCGGGGTGCTGGGTGCTCAGTACTCAGGGTGCTGGGTGCTCAGTGCTCGGGGTGCAGGGTGCTCAGTACTCAGGGTGCTGGGTGCTCAGTGCTCAGGGTGCTGGGTGCTCAGTACTCAGGTTGCTGTGTGCTCAGTGCTCAGGGTGCTGTATGCTCAGTGCTCAGGGTGCTCGGTGCTTTGTACTCAGGGTGCTCGGTGTTCGGGGTGCTCGGTGCTCAGTACTCGGGGTGCTGGGTGCTCAGTACTCAGGATGCTGGTTGCTCAGTGCTCAGGGTGCTGGGTGCACAGTGCTAGGGGTGCTGGGTGCTCAGAACTCGGGGTGCTGGGTGCTCAGTGCTCAGGGTGCTGGGTCTCAGTGCTCGGGGTACTGGGTACTCAGTGCTCAGTACACAGGGTGCTGGGTGCTCAGTGCTCGGGGTGCAGGGTGCTCAGTACTCAGGTTGCTGGGTGATCAGTGCTCAGGGTGCTGGGTGCTCAGTACTCAGTGTGCTGGGTGCTGCTGGGTGCTCAGTGCACAGTGCTCAGGGTGCTGGGTGCTCAGTGCTCAGGGTGCTGGGTGCTCAGTACTCGGGGTGCTGGGTGCTCAGTTCTCAGGGTGCGGTGTCCTCAGTACTCAGGGTGCTGGGTGCTCAGTCCTCGGGGTGCTGGTTGCTCAGTGCTCGGGGTGCTATGTGCTCAGTGATCGGGGTGCTCGGTGCTCAGTACACAGGGTGCTCAGTGCTCAGTACTCAGGGTGCTCGGTGCTCAGTACTCAGGGTGCTGGGTGCTCAGTGCTCGGGGTGCTCGGTGCTCAGTACGCTGGGTGCTGGGTGCTCGGTGCTCAGTACTCAGGGTGCTGGGTGCTCAGTGCTCAGGGTGCTGGGTGCTCAGTACTCAGGGTGCTGGGTGCTCGGTGCTCAGTACGCTGGGTGCTCAGTACTCAGGGTGCTGGGTGCTCAGTACTCAGGGTGCTCGGTGCTCAGTACTCAGGGTGCTGGGTGCTCAGTGCTCGGGGTGCTCGGTGCTCAGTACGCTGGGTGCTCAGTACTCAGGGTCCTGGGTGCTCAGTACTCAGGGTGCTGGGTGCTCAGTACTCAGGGTGGTGGGTGCTCTGTGCTCGGGGTGCTGGGTGCTCAGTGCTCGGGGTGCTGGGTGCTCAGTGCTCGGGGTGCTGGGTGCTCAGTGCTCAGAGTGCTGGGTGCTCAGTACTCAGGGAGCTCGGTGCTCAGTACTCAGGGTGCTCAGTGCTCAGTACTCAGCGTGCTGGGTGCTCAGTGCTCTGGGTGCTCGCTGCTCAGTACTCAGTGTGCTCAGTGCTCAGTACTCAGCGTGCTGGGTGCTCAGTGCTCAGGGTGCTGGTTGCTCAGTACTCAGGGTGCTGTGTGCTTAGTACTCAGGGTGCTCAGTGCTCAGGGTGCTGGGTGCTCAGTACTCAGGGTGCTGGGTGCTCAGTGCTCAGGGTGCTCAGTGCTCAGTACTCAGGGTGCTTGGTGCTCAGTGCTCAGGTTGCTCAGTGCTCTGTACTCAGGGTGCTCAGTGCTCAGTGCTCTGGGTGCTGGGTGCTCAGTTCTCGGGGTGCTGGGTGCTCAGTGCTCAGGGTGCTGGGTGCTCTGTACTCAGGGTGCTCAGTGCTCAGGTTGCTGGGTGCTCAGTGCTCGGGGTGCTGGGTACTCAGTGCTCAGTACACATGGTGCTGAGTGCTCAGTGCTCGGGGTGCTGGGTGCTCAGTGCTCAATACTCAGGGTGCTGGCTGCTCAGTGCTCGGGGTGCTGGATGCTCAGTACTCAGGGTGCTGGGTGCTCAGTGCTCAGGGTGCTGGGTGCTCAGTACTCAGGGTGCTGGGTGCTCAGTGCTCAGGGTGCTGGGAGCTCAGTACTCAGGGTGCTGCGTCCTCAGTGCTCAGGGTGCTGGGTGCCCAGTGCTCGGGGTGCTCAGTACTCAGGGTGCTGTGTGTTCAGTGCTCAGGGTACTGGGTGCTCAGTACTCAGGGTGCTCGGTGCTTAGTACTCAGGGTGCTGGGTGCTCAGTACTACGGGTGCTGGGTGCTCAGTGCTCGGGGTGCTCGGTGCTCAGTGCTCAGTGTGCTGGGTGCTCAGTACTCAGGGTGCTCATTGCTCAGGGTGCTGGGTGCTCAGTACTCAGGGTGCTCAGTGCTCAGTACTCAGGGTGCTCAGTGCTCAGTACTCAGGGTGCTCAGTGCTCAGGGTGCTGGGTGCTCAGTGCTCGGGGTGCTTGGTGCTCAGTGCTCAGGGCGCTGGGTGCTCAGTACTCAGGGTGCTGGGTGCTCAGTGCTCGGGGTGCTGGGTGCTCAGTGCTCAGTACTCAGGGTGCTGGGTGCTCAGTGCTTGGGGTGCTGGGTGCTCAGTGCTCAGTACTCAGGGTGCTCAGTGCTCAGTACTCAGGGTGCTCAGTGCTCAGTACTAAGGGTGCTCAGTGCTCAGGGTTCTGGGTGCACAGTGCTCGGGGTGCTCGGTGCTCAGTACTCAGGTTGCTGTGTGTTCAGTGCTCAGGGTGCTGGGTGCTCAGTGCTCGGGGTGCTCGGTGCTCAGTACTCGGGGTGCTCAGTGCTCAGTGCTCAGGGTGCTGGGTGCTCAGTGCTCAGGGTGCAGGGTGCTCAGTACTCAGGGTGCTCGGTGCTCGGGGTGCTGGGTGCTCAGTGCTCGGGGTGCTCGGTGCTCAGTACTCGGGGTGCTCAGTGCTCAGTACTCAGGGTGCTGGGTGCTCAGTGCTCAGGGTGCTTGGTGCTCAGTACTCAGTGTGATGGGTGCTCGGTGCTCAGTACGCTGGGTGCTCAGTACTCAGGGTGCTGGGTGCTCAGTACTCAGGGTGCTGGGTGCTCAGTACTCAGGGTGCTGGGTGCTCAGTGCTCAGGGTGCTGGGTGCTCAGTGCTCGGGGTGCTGGGTGCTCAGTGCTCGGGGTGTTGGGTGCTCAGTGCTCGGGGTGCTCGGTGCTCAGTGCTCGGGGTGCTTGGTGCTCAGTAATCAGGGTGCTGGGTGCTCAGTACTCGTGCTGGGTGCTCAGTGCTCAGGGTGCTGGGTGCTCAGTACTCAGGGTGCTCGGTGCTCAGTGCTCGGGGTGCTGGGTGCTCAGTACTCAGGGTGCTGGGTGCTCAGTGCTCGGGGTGCTGGGTGCTCAGTACTCAGGGTGCTGGGTGCTCAGTGCTCGGGGTGCTGGGTGCTCAGTACTCAGGTTGCTGTGTGCTCAGTGCTCCGGGTGCTATATGCTCAGTGCTCAGGGTGCTCGGTGCTTTGTACTCAGGGTGCTCGGTGTTCGGGGTGCTGGGTGCTCAGTACTCGGGGTGCTGGGTGCTCAGTACTCAGGATGCTGGTTGCTCAGTGCTCAGGGTGCTGGGTGCTCAGTGCTAGGGGTGCTGGGTGCTCAGAACTCGGGGTGCTGGGTGCTCAGTGCTCAGGGTGCTGGGTCTCAGTGCTCGGGGTACTGGGTACTCAGTGCTCAGTACACAGGGTGCTGGGTGCTCAGTGCTCGGGGTGCTGGGAGCTCAGTGCTCAGTACTCAGGGTGCTGGGTGCTCAGTGCTCGGGGCGCTGGGTGCTCAGTACTCAGGGTACTCGGTGCTCAGTACTCAGGTTCCTGGGTGATCAGTGCTCCGGGTGCTGGGTGCTCAGTACTCAGTGTGCTGGGTGCTGCTGGGTGCTCAGTGCACAGTGCTCAGGGTGCTGGGTGCTCAGTGCTCAGGGTGCTGGGTGCTCAGTACTCGGGGTGCTGGGTGCTCAGTTCTCAGGGTGCGGTGTGCTCAGTACTCAGGGTGCTGGGTGCTCAGTCCTCGGGGTGCTGGTTGCTCAGTGCTCGGGGTGCTATGTGCTCAGTGATCGGGGTGCTCGGTGCTCAGTACACAGGGTGCTCAGTGCTCAGTACTCAGGGTGCTGGGTGCTCAGTGCTCAGGGTGCTGGGTGCTCAGTACTCAGGGTGCTGGTTGCTCAGTACTCAGGGTGCTGGGTGCTCAGTGCTCAGGGTGCTGGGTGCTCAGTACTCAGGGTGCTGGGTGCTCAGTACTCAGGGTTCTGGGTGCTCAGTACTCAGGGTGCTGGGTGCTTAGTACTCAGGGTGCTCAGTGCTCAGTACTTAGGGTGCTCAGTGCTCAGTGCTCGGGGTGCTGGGTGCTCAGTGCTCGGGGTGCTGGGTGCTCAGTGCTCGGGGTGCTGGGTGCTCAGTGCTCGGGGTGCTGGGTGCTCAGTGCTCAGAGTGCTGGGTGCTCAGTACTCAGGGTGCTCGGTGCTCAGTACTCAGGGTGCTCAGTGCTCAGTACTCAGCGTGCTGGGTGCTCAGTGCTCTGGGTGCTCGCTGCTCAGTACTCAGGGTGCTCAGTGCTCAGTGCTCAGGTTGCTGGGTGCTCAGTGCTCAGGGTGCTCGGTGCTTTGTACTCAGGGTGCTCGGTGTTCGGGGTGCTGGGTGCTCAGTACTCGGGGTGCTGGGTGCTCAGTACTCAGGATGCTGGTTGCTCAGTGCTCAGGGTGCTGGGTGCTCAGTGCTAGGGGTGCTGGGTGCTCAGAACTCGGGGTGCTGGGTGCTCAGTGCTCAGGGTGCTGGGTCTCAGTGCTCGGGGTACTGGGTACTCAGTGCTCAGTACACAGGGTGCTGGGTGCTCAGTGCTCGGGGTGCTGGGAGCTCAGTGCTCAGTACTCAGGGTGCTGGGTGCTCAGTGCTCGGGGTGCTGGGTGCTCAGTACTCAGGGTACTCGGTGCTCAGTACTCAGGTTCCTGGGTGATCAGTGCTCCGGGTGCTGGGTGCTCAGTACTCAGTGTGCTGGGTGCTGCTGGGTGCTCAGTGCACAGTGCTCAGGGTGCTGGGTGCTCAGTGCTCAGGGTGCTGGGTGCTCAGTACTCGGGGTGCTGGGTGCTCAGTTCTCAGGGTGCGGTGTGCTCAGTACTCAGGGTGCTGGGTGCTCAGTCCTCGGGGTGCTGGTTGCTCAGTGCTCGGGGTGCTATGTGCTCAGTGATCAGGGTGCTCGGTGCTCAGTACACAGGGTGCTCAGTGCTCAGTACTCAGGGTGCTGGGTGCTCAGTGCTCAGGGTGCTGGGTGCTCTGTACTCAGGGTGCTGGTTGCTCAGTACTCAGGGTGCTGGGTGCTCAGTGCTCAGGGTGCTGGGTGCTCAGTACTCAGGGTGCTGGGTGCTCAGTACTCAGGGTTCTGGGTGCTCAGTACTCAGGGTGCTGGGTGCTTAGTACTCAGGGTGCTCAGTGCTCAGTACTTAGGGTGCTCAGTGCTCAGTGCTCGGGGTGCTGGGTGCTCAGTGCTCGGGGTGCTGGGTGCTCAGTGCTCGGGGTGCTGGGTGCTCAGTGCTCGGGGTGCTGGGTGCTCAGTGCTCAGAGTGCTGGGTGCTCAGTACTCAGGGTGCTCGGTGCTCAGTACTCAGGGTGCTCAGTGCTCAGTACTCAGCGTGCTGGGTGCTCAGTGCTCTGGGTGCTCGCTGCTCAGTACTCAGGGTGCTCAGTGCTCAGTGCTCAGGTTGCTGGGTGCTCAGTGCTCAGGGTGCTGGTTGCTCAGTACTCAGGGTGCTGGGTGCTTAGTACTCAGGGTGCTCAGTGCTCAGGGTGCTGGGTGCTCAGTACTCAGGGTGCTGGGTGCTCAGTGCTCCGGGTGCTCAGTGCTCAGTACTCAGGGTGCTTGGTGCTCAGTGCTCAGGGTGCTCAGTGCTCTGTACTCAGGGTGCTCAGTGCTCAGTGCTCTGGGTGCTGGGTGCTCAGTGCTCGGGGTGCTGGGTGCTCAGTGCTCAGGGTGCTGGGTGCTCTGTACTCAGGGTGCTCAGTGCTCAGGTTGCTAGGTGCTCAGTGCTCGGGGTGCTGGGTACTCAGTGCTCAGTACACATGGTGCTGAGTGCTCAGTGCTCGGGGTGCTGGGTGCTCAGTGCTCAGTACTCAGGGTGCTGGCTGCTCAGTGCTCGGGGTGCTGGATGCTCAGTACTCAGGGTGCTGGGTGCTTAGTGCTCAGGGTGCTGGGTGCTCAGTACTCAGGGTGCTGGGTGCTCAGTGCTCAGGGTGCTGGGAGCTCAGTACTCAGGGTGCTGGGTCCTCAGTGCTCAGGGTGCTGGGTGCCCAGTGCTCGGGGTGCTCAGTATTCAGGGTGCTGTGTGTTCAGTGCTCAGGGTACTGGGTGCTCAGTACTCAGGGTGCTGGGTGCTCAGTGCTCTGGGTGCTGGGAGCTCAGTACTCAGGGTGCTGGGTCCTCAGTGCTCGGGGTGCTTGGTGCTCAGTAATCAGGGTGCTGGGTGCTCAGTACTCGTGCTGGGTGCTCAGTGCTCAGGGTGCTGGGTGCTCAGTACTCAGGGTGCTGGGTGCTCAGTGCTCAGGGTGCTGGGTGCTCAGTGCTCAGGATGCTGGGTGCTCAGTGTTCGGGGTGTTGGGTGCTCAGTGCTCGAGGTGCTCGGTGCTCAGTGCTCGGGGTGCTTGGTGCTCAGTAATCAGGGTGCTGGGTGCTCAGTACTCGTGCTGGGTGCTCAGTGCTCAGGGTGCTGGGTGCTCAGTACTCAGGGTGCTCGGTGCTCAGTGCTCGGGGTGCTGGGTGCTCAGTACTCAGGGTGCTGTGTGCTCAGTGCTCGGGGTGCAGGGTGCTCAGTACTCAGGGTGCTGGGTGCTCAGTGCTCGGGGTGCTGGGTGCTCAGTACTCAGGTTGCTGTGTGCTCAGTGCTCAGGGTGCTGTATGCTCAGTGCTCAGGGTGCTCGGTGCTTTGTACTCAGGGTGCTCGGTGTTCGGGGTGCTGGGTGCTCAGTACTCGGGGTGCTGGGTGCTCAGTACTCAGGATGCTGGTTGCTCAGTGCTCAGGGTGCTGGGTGCACAGTGCTAGGCGTGCTGGGTGCTCAGAACTCGGGGTGCTGGGTGCTCAGTGCTCAGGGTGCTGGGTGCTCAGTGCTCAGTACTCAGGGTGCTGGGTGCTCAGTGCTTGGGGTGCTGGGTGCTCAGTGCTCAGTACTCAGGGTGCTCAGTGCTCAGTACTCAGGGTGCTCAGTGCTCAGGGTGCTGGGTGCTCAGTGCTCGGGGTGCTGGGTGCTCAGTGCTCAGGGCGCTGGGTGCTCAGTACTCAGGGTGCTGGGTGCTCAGTGCTCGGGGTGCTGGGTGCTCAGTGCTCAGTACTCAGGGTTCTGGGTGCTCAGTGCTTGGGGTGCTGGGTGCTCAGTGCTCAGTACTCAGGGTGCTCAGTGCTCAGTACTCAGGGTGCTCAGTGCTCAGTACTAAGGGTGCTCAGTGCTCAGGGTTCTGGGTGCACAGTGCTCGGGGTGCTCGGTGCTCAGTACTCAGGTTGCTGTGTGTTCAGTGCTCAGGGTGCTGGGTGCTCAGTGCTCGGGGTGCTCGGTGCTCAGTACTCGGGGTGCTCAGTGCTCAGTGCTCAGGGTGCTGGGTGCTCAGTGCTCAGGGTGCAGGGTGCTCAGTACTCAGGGTGCTCGGTGCTCGGGGTGCTGGGTGCTCAGTGCTCGGGGTGCTCGGTGCTCAGTGCTCGGGGTGCTTGGTGCTCAGTAATCAGGGTGCTGGGTGCTCAGTACTCGTGCTGGGTGCTCAGTGCTCAGGGTGCTGGGTGCTCAGTACTCAGGGTGCTCGGTGCTCAGTGCTCGGGGTGCTGGGTGCTCAGTACTCAGGGTGCTTGGTGCTCAGTGCTCGGGGTGCAGGGTGCTCAGTACTCAGGGTGCTGGGTGCTCAGTGCTCGGGGTGCTGGGTGCTCAGTACTCAGGTTGCTGTGTGCTCAGTGCTCAGGGTGCTGTATGCTCAGTGCTCAGGGTGCTCGGTGCTTTGTACTCAGGGTGCTCGGTGTTCGGGGTGCTCGGTGCTCAGTACTCGGGGTGCTGGGTGCTCAGTACTCAGGATGCTGGTTGCTCAGTGCTCAGGGTGCTGGGTGCACAGTGCTAGGGGTGCTGGGTGCTCAGAACTCGGGGTGCTGGGTGCTCAGTGCTCAGGGTGCTGGGTCTCAGTGCTCGGGGTACTGGGTACTCAGTGCTCAGTACACAGGGTGCTGGGTGCTCAGTGCTCGGGGTGCTGGGTGCTCAGTGCTCAGTACTCAGGGTGCTGGGTGCTCAGTGCTCGGGGTGCTGGGTGCTCAGTACTCAGGGTACTCGGTGCTCAGTACTCAGGTTGCTGGGTGATCAGTGCTCAGGGTGCTGGGTGCTCAGTACTCAGTGTGCTGGGTGCTGCTGGGTGCTCAGTGCACAGTGCTCAGGGTGCTGGGTGCTCAGTGCTCAGGGTGCTGGGTGCTCAGTACTCGGGGTGCTGGGTGCTCAGTTCTCAGGGTGCGGTGTGCTCAGTACTCAGGGTGCTGGGTGCTCAGTCCTCGGGGTGCTGGTTGCTCAGTGCTCGGGGTGCTATGTGCTCAGTGATCGGGGTGCTCGGTGCTCAGTACACAGGGTGCTCAGTGCTCAGTACTCAGGGTGCTCGGTGCTCAGTACTCAGGGTGCTGGGTGCTCAGTGCTCGGGGTGCTTGGTGCTCAGTACGCTGGGTGCTGGGTGCTCGGTGCTCAGTACTCAGGGTGCTGGGTGCTCAGTGCTCAGGGTGCTGGGTGCTCAGTACTCAGGGTGCTGGGTGCTCGGTGCTCAGTACGCTGGGTGCTCAGTACTCAGGGTGCTGGGTGCTCAGTACTCAGGGTGCTCGGTGCTCAGTACTCAGGGTGCTGGGTGCTCAGTGCTCGGGGTGCTCGGTGCTCAGTACGCTGGGTGCTCAGTACTCAGGGTGCTGGGTGCTCAGTACTCAGGGTGCTGGGTGCTCAGTACTCAGGGTGGTGGGTGCTCTGTGCTCGGGGTGCTGGGTGCTCAGTGCTCGGGGTGCTGGGTGCTCAGTGCTCGGGGTGCTGGGTGCTCAGTGCTCAGAGTGCTGGGTGCTCAGTACTCAGGGTGCTCGGTGCTCAGTACTCAGGGTGCTCAGTGCTCAGTACTCAGCGTGCTGGGTGCTCAGTGCTCTGGGTGCTCGCTGCTCAGTACTCAGTGTGCTCAGTGCTCAGTACTCAGCGTGCTGGGTGCTCAGTGCTCAGGGTGCTGGTTGCTCAGTACTCAGGGTGCTGGGTGCTTAGTACTCAGGGTGCTCAGTGCTCAGGGTGCTGGGTGCTCAGTACTCAGGGTGCTGGGTGCTCAGTACTCAGGTTGCTGTGTGCTCAGTGCTCAGGGTGCTGTATGCTCAGTGCTCAGGGTGCTCGGTGCTTTGTACTCAGGGTGCTCGGTGTTCGGGGTGCTGGGTGCTCAGTACTCGGGGTGCTGGGTGCTCAGTACTCAGGATGCTGGTTGCTCAGTGCTCAGGGTGCTGGGTGCACAGTGCTAGGGGTGCTGGGTGCTCAGAACTCGGGGTGCTGGGTGCTCAGTGCTCAGGGTGCTGGGTCTCAGTGCTCGGGGTACTGGGTACTCAGTGCTCAGTACTCAGGGTACTCGGTGCTCAGTACTCAGGTTGCTGGGTGATCAGTGCTCAGGGTGCTGGGTGCTCAGTACTCAGTGTGCTGGGTGCTGCTGGGTGCTCAGTGCACAGTGCTCAGGGTGCTGGGTGCTCAGTGCTCAGGGTGCTGGGTGCTCAGTACTCGGGGTGCTGGGTGCTCAGTTCTCAGGGTGCGGTGTGCTCAGTACTCAGGGTGCTGGGTGCTCAGTCCTCGGGGTGCTGGTTGCTCAGTGCTCGGGGTGCTATGTGCTCAGTGATCGGGGTGCTCGGTGCTCAGTACACAGGGTGCTCAGTGCTCAGTACTCAGGGTGCTGGGTGCTCAGGGCTCAGGGTGCTGGGTGCTCAGTACTCAGGGTGCTGGGTGCTCGGTGCTCAGTACGCTGGGTGCTCAGTACTCAGGGTGCTGGGTGCTCAGTACTCAGGGTGCTGGGTGCTCAGGGCTCGGGGTGCTCGGTGCTCAGTGCTCGGGGTGCTGGTTGCTCAGTGCTCGGGGTGCTGGGTGCTCAGTGCTCGGGGTGCTGGGTGCTCAGTGCTCAGGGTGCTGGGTGCTCAGTACTCAGGGTGCTGGGTGCTCAGTACTCAGGGTGCTCGGTGCTCAGTACTCAGGGTGCTGGGTGCTCAGTACTCAGGGTGCTGGGTGCTCAGTACTCAGGGTGCTGGGTGCTCAGTGCTCGGGGTGCTGGGTGCTCAGTGCTCGGGGTGCTGGGTGCTCAGTGCTCGGGGTGCTGGGTGCTCAGTGCTCAGAGTGCTGGGTGCTCAGTACTCAGGGTGCTCGGTGCTCAGTACTCAGGGTGCTCAGTGCTCAGTACTCAGCGTGCTGGGTGCTCAGTGCTCTGGGTGCTTGCTGCTCAGTACTCAGGGTGCTCAGTGCTCAGTACTCAGCGTGCTGGGTGCTCAGTGCTCAGGGTGCTGGTTGCTCAGTACTCAGGGTGCTGGGTGCTTAGTACTCAGGGTGCTCAGTGCTCAGGGTGCTGGGTGCTCAGTACTCAGGGTGCTGGGTGCTCAGTGCTCAGGGTGCTCAGTGCTCAGTACTCAGGGTGCTTGGTGCTCAGTGCTCAGGTTGCTCAGTGCTCTGTACTCAGGGTGCTCAGTGCTCAGTGCTCTGGGTGCTGGGTGCTCAGTTCTCGGGGTGCTGGGTGCTCAGTGCTCAGGGTGCTGGGTGCTCTGTACTCAGGGTGCTCAGTGCTCAGGTTGCTGGGTGCTCAGTGCTCGGGGTGCTGTGTACTCAGTGCTCAGTACACATGGTGCTGAGTGCTCAGTGCTCGGGGTGCTGGGTGCTCAGTGCTCAGTACTCAGGGTGCTGGCTGCTCAGTGCTCGGGGTGCTGGATGCTCAGTACTCAGGGTGCTGGGTGCTCAGTGCTCAGGGTGCTGGGTGCTCAGTACTCAGGGTGCTGGGTGCTCAGTGCTCAGGGTGCTGGGAGCTCAGTACTCAGGGTGCTGGGTCCTCAGTGCTCAGGGTGCTGGGTGCCCAGTGCTCGGGGTGCTCAGTACTCAGGGTGCTGTGTGTTCAGTGCTCAGGGTACTGGGTGCTCAGTACTCAGGGTGCTCGGTGCTTAGTACTCAGGGTGCTGGGTGCTCAGTACTACGGGTGCTGGGTGCTCAGTGCTCGGGGTGCTCGGTGCTCAGTGCTCAGTGTGCTGGGTGCTCAGTACTCAGGGTGCTCATTGCTCAGGGTGCTGGGTGCTCAGTACTCAGGGTGCTCAGTGCTCAGTACTCAGGGTGCTCAGTGCTCAGTACTCAGGGTGCTCAGTGCTCAGGGTGCTGGGTGCTCAGTGCTCGGGGTGCTGGGTGCTCAGTGCTCAGGGCGCTGGGTGCTCAGTACTCAGGGTGCTGGGTGCTCAGTGCTCGGGGTGCTGGGTGCTCAGTGCTCAGTACTCAGGGTGCTGGGTGCTCAGTGCTTGGGGTGCTGGGTGCTCAGTGCTCAGTACTCAGGGTGCTCAGTGCTCAGTACTCAGGGTGCTCAGTGCTCAGTACTAAGGGTGCTCAGTGCTCAGGGTTCTGGGTGCACAGTGCTCGGGGTGCTCGGTGCTCAGTACTCAGGATGCTGTGTGTTCAGTGCTCAGGGTGCTGGGTGCTCAGTGCTCGGGGTGCTCGGTGCTCAGTACTCGGGGTGCTCAGTGCTCAGTGCTCAGGGTGCTGGGTGCTCAGTGCTCAGGGTGCAGGGTGCTCAGTACTCAGGGTGCTCGGTGCTCGGGGTGCTGGGTGCTCAGTGCTCGGGGTGCTCGGTGCTCAGTACTCGGGGTGCTCAGTGCTCAGTACTCAGGGTGCTGGGTGCTCAGTGCTCAGGGTGCTTGGTGCTCAGTACTCAGTGTGATGGGTGCTCGGTGCTCAGTACGCTGGGTGCTCAGTACTCAGGGTGCTGGGTGCTCAGTACTCAGGGTGTTGGGTGCTCAGTACTCAGGGTGCTGGGTGCTCAGTGCTCAGGGTGCTGGGTGCTCAGTGCTCGGGGTGCTGGGTGCTCAGTGCTCGGGGTGTTGGGTGCTCAGTGCTCGGGGTGCTCGGTGCTCAGTTCTCGGGGTGCTTGGTGCTCAGTAATCAGGGTGCTGGGTGCTCAGTACTCGTGCTGGGTGCTCAGTGCTCAGGGTGCTGGGTGCTCAGTACTCAGGGTGCTCGGTGCTCAGTGCTCGGGGTGCTGGGTGCTCAGTACTCAGGGTGCTGGGTGCTCAGTGCTCGGGGTGCTGGGTGCTCAGTACTCAGGGTGCTGGGTGCTCAGTGCTCGGGGTGCTGGGTGCTCAGTACTCAGGTTGCTGTGTGCTCAGTGCTCCGGGTGCTGTATGCTCAGTGCTCAGGGTGCTCGGTGCTTTGTACTCAGGGTGCTTGGTGTTCGGGGTGCTGGGTGCTCAGTACTCGGGGTGCTGGGTGCTCAGTACTCAGGATGCTGGTTGCTCAGTGCTCAGGGTGCTGGGTGCTCAGTGCTAGGGGTGCTGGGTGCTCAGAACTCGGGGTGCTGGGTGCTCAGTGCTCAGGGTGCTGGGTCTCAGTGCTCAGGGTACTGGGTACTCAGTGCTCAGTACACAGGGTGCTGGGTGCTCAGTGCTCGGGGTGCTGGGAGCTCAGTGCTCAGTACTCAGGGTGCTGGGTGCTCAGTGCTCGGGGTGCTGGGTGCTCAGTACTCAGGGTACTCGGTGCTCAGTACTCAGGTTCCTGGGTGATCAGTGCTCCGGGTGCTGGGTGCTCAGTACTCAGTGTGCTGGGTGCTGCTGGGTGCTCAGTGCACAGTGCTCAGGGTGCTGGGTGCTCAGTGCTCAGGGTGCTGGGTGCTCAGTACTCGGGGTGCTGGGTGCTCAGTTCTCAGGGTGCGGTGTGCTCAGTACTCAGGGTGCTGGGTGCTCAGTCCTCGGGGTGCTGGTTGCTCAGTGCTCGGGGTGCTATGTGCTCAGTGATCGGGGTGCTCGGTGCTCAGTACACAGGGTGCTCAGTGCTCAGTACTCAGGGTGCTGGGTGCTCAGTGCTCAGGGTGCTGGGTGCTCAGTACTCAGGGTGCTGGTTGCTCAGTACTCAGGGTGCTGGGTGCTCAGTGCTCAGGGTGCTGGGTGCTCAGTACTCAGGGTGCTGGGTGCTCAGTACTCAGGGTTCTGGGTGCTCAGTACGCAGGGTGCTGGGTGCTTAGTACTCAGGGTGCTCAGTGCTCAGTACTTAGGGTGCTCAGTGCTCAGTGCTCGGGGTGCTGGGTGCTCAGTGCTCGGGGTGCTGGGTGCTCAGTGCTCGGGGTGCTGGGTGCTCAGTGCTCGGGGTGCTGGGTGCTCAGTGCTCAGAGTGCTGGGTGCTCAGTACTCAGGGTGCTCGGTGCTCAGTACTCAGGGTGCTCAGTGCTCAGTACTCAGCGTGCTGGGTACTCAGTGCTCTGGGTGCTCGCTGCTCAGTACTCAGGGTGCTCAGTGCTCAGTACTCAGCGTGCTGGGTGCTCAGTGCTCAGGGTGCTGGTTGCTCAGTACTCAGGGTGCTGGGTGCTTAGTACTCAGGGTGCTCAGTGCTCAGGGTGCTGGGTGCTCAGTACTCAGGGTGCTGGGTGCTCAGTGCTCAGGGTGCTCAGTGCTCAGTACTCAGGGTGCTTGGTGCTCAGTGCTCAGGGTGCTCAGTGCTCTGTACTCAGGGTGCTCAGTGCTCAGTGCTCTGGGTGCTGGGTGCTCAGTGCTCGGGGTGCTGGGTGCTCAGTGCTCAGGGTGCTGGGTGCTCTGTACTCAGGGTGCTCAGTGCTCAGGTTGCTGGGTGCTCAGTGCTCGGGGTGCTGGGTACTCAGTGCTCAGTACACATGGTGCTGAGTGCTCAGTGCTCGGGGTGCTGGGTGCTCAGTGCACAGTACTCAGGGTGCTGGCTGCTCAGTGCTCGGGGTGCTGGATGCTCAGTACTCAGGGTGCTGGGTGCTTAGTGCTCAGGGTGCTGGGTGCTCAGTACTCAGGGTGCTGGGTGCTCAGTGCTCAGGGTGCTGGGAGCTCAGTACTCAGGGTGCTGGGTCCTCAGTGCTCAGGGTGCTGGGTGCCCAGTGCTCGGGGTGCTCAGTACTCAGGGTGCTGTGTGTTCAGTGCTCAGGGTACTGGGTGCTCAGTACTCAGGGTGCTCGGTGCTTAGTACTCAGGGTGCTGGGTGCTCAGTACTACGGGTGCTGGGTGCTCAGTGCTCGGGGTGCTCGGTGCTCAGTGCTCAGTGTGCTGGGTGCTCAGTACTCAGGGTGCTCATTGCTCAGGGTGCTGGGTGCTCAGTACTCAGGGTGCTCAGTGCTCAGTACTCAGGGTGCTCAGTGCTCAGTACTCAGGGTGCTCAGTGCTCAGGGTGCTGGGTGCTCAGTGCTCGGGGTGCTGGGTGCTCAGTGCTCAGGGCGCTGGGTGCTCAGTACTCAGGGTGCTGGGTGCTCAGTGCTCGGGGTGCTGGGTGCTCAGTGCTCAGTACACAGGGTGCTGGGTGCTCAGTGCTTGGGGTGCTGGGTGCTCAGTGCTCAGTACTCAGGGTGCTGGGTGCTCAGTGCTCAGGGTGCTGGGTGCTCAGTGCTCAGGGTGCTGGTGCTCAGTGCTCAGGTGCTGGGTAGCTCAGTGCTCAGGGTGCGGGTGCTCAGTACTCAGGGTGCTGGGTGCTCAGTGCTCAGGGTGCTGGGTGCTCAGTGCTCGGGGTGCTGGGTGCTCAGTGCTCGGGTGCTGGGTGCTCAGTGCTCGGGTGCTCGGTGCTCAGTACTCAGGGTGCTGGGTGCTCAGTGCTCGGGGTGCTCAGTACTCAGGGTGCTGTGAGTTCAGTGGTCAGGGTGCTGGGTGCTCAGTGCTCAGGGTGCTCGGTGCTTAGTACTCAGGTTGCTGGGTGCTCAGTACTCTCCGGGTGCTGGGTGCTCAGTGCTCGGGGTTCTCGGTGCTCAGTGCTCAAGGTGCTGGGTGCTCAGTACTCAGGGTGATCATTGCTCAGGTGCTGGGTGTTCAGTACTCAGGGTGCTGGGTGCTCAGTACACAGGGTGCTCAGTGCTCAGTACTCAGGGTGCTCAGTGCTCAGTACTAAGGGTGCTCAGTGCTCAGGGTTCTGGGTGCTCAGTGCTCGGGTGCTCGGTGCTCAGTACTCAGGATGCTGTGTGTTCAGTGCTCAGGGTGCTGGGTGCTCAGTGCTCGGGGTGCTCGGTGCTCAGTACTCGGGGTGCTCAGTGCTCAGTGCTCAGGTGCTGGGTACTCAGTGCTCAGGGTGCAGGGTGCTCAGTACTCAGGGTGCTCGGTGCTCGGGGTGCTGGGTGCTCAGTGCTCGGGGTGCTCGGTGCTCAGTACTCGGGGTGCTCATTGCTCAGTACTCAGGGTGCTGGGTGCTCAGTGCTCAGGGTGCTTGGTGCTCAGTACTCAGGGCTGGGTGCTCGGTGCTCAGTACGCTGGGTGCTCAGTACTCAGGGTGCTGGGTGCTCAGTATCAGGGTGCTGCGCAGTGCTCAGTGCTGGGTGGGTGCTCAGTGCTCAGGGTGCAGGGTGCTCAGTACTCAGGGTGCTCGGTGCTCGGGGTGCTGGGTGCTCAGTGCTCGGGGTGCTCGGTGCTCAGTACTCGGGGTGCTCAGTGCTCAGTACTCAGGGTGCTGGGTGCTCAGTGCTCAGGGTGCTTGGTGCTCAGTACTCAGTGTGATGGGTGCTCGGTGCTCAGTACGCTGGGTGCTCAGTACTCAGGGTGCTGGGTGCTCAGTACTCAGGGTGCTGGTGCTCAGTACTCAGGGTGCTGGGTGCTCAGTGCTCAGGGGTGCTGGGTGCTCAGTGCTCGGGGTGCTGGTGGGGCTCAGTGCTCGGGGTGTTGGGTGCTCAGTGCTCGGGTGCTCGGTGCTCAGTGCTCGGGGTGCTTGGTGCTCAGTAATCAGGGTGCTGGGTGCTCAGTACTCGTGCTGGGTGCTCAGTGCTCAGGGTGCTGGGTGCTCAGTACTCAGGGTGCTCGGTGCTCAGTGCTCGGGGTGCTGGGTGCTCAGTACTCAGGGTGCTGGGTGCTCAGTGCTCGGGTGCTGGGTGCTCAGTACTCAGGGTGCTGGGTGCTCAGTGCTCGGGGTGCTGGGTGCTCAGTACTCAGGTTGCTGTGTGCTCAGTGCTCCGGGTGCTGTATGCTCAGTGCTCAGGGTGCTCGGTGCTTTGTACTCAGGGTGCTCGGTGTTCGGGGTGCTGGGTGCTCAGTACTCGGGGTGCTGGGTGCTCAGTACTCAGGATCTGGTTGCTCAGTGCTCAGGGTGCTGGGTGCTCAGTGCTAGGGTGCTGGGTGCTCAGAACTCGGGGTGCTGGGTGCTCAGTGCTCAGGGTGCTGGGTCTCAGTGCTCGGGGTACTGGGTACTCAGTGCTCAGTACACAGGGTGCTGGGTGCTCAGTGCTCGGGGTGCTGGAGCTCAGTGCTCAGTACTCAGGGTGCTGGGTGCTCAGTGCTCGGGGTGCTGGGTGCTCAGTACTCAGGGTACTCGGTGCTCAGTACTCAGGTTCCTGGGTGATCAGTGCTCCGGTGCTGGGTGCTCAGTACTCAGTGTGCTGGTGCTGCTGGGGCTCAGTGCACAGTGCTCAGGGTGCTGGTGCTCAGTGCTCAGGGTGCTGGGTGCTCAGTACTCGGGTGCTGGGTGCTCAGTTCTCAGGGTGCGGTGTGCTCAGTACTCAGGGTGCTGGGTGCTCAGTCCTCGGGGTGCTGGTTGCTCAGTGCTCGGGTGCTATGTGCTCAGTGATCGGGTGCTGCGTGCTCAGTACACAGGGTGCTCAGTGCTCAGTACTCAGGGTGCTGGGTGCTCAGTGCTCAGGGTGCTGGGTGCTCAGTACTCAGGGTGCTGGTTGCTCAGTACTCAGGGTGCTGGGTGCTCAGTGCTCAGGGTGCTGGGTGCTCAGTACTCAGGGTGCTGGGTGCTCAGTACTCAGGGTTCTGGGTGCTCAGTACTCAGGGTGCTGGGTGCTTAGTACTCATGGTGCTCAGTGCTCAGTACTTAGGGTGCTCAGTGCTCAGTGCTCGGGGTGCTGGGTGCTCAGTGCTCGGGGTGCTGGGTGCTCAGTGCTCGGGGTGCTGGTTGCTCAGTGCTCGGGGTGCTGGGTGCTCAGTGCTCAGAGTGCTGGGTGCTCAGTACTCAGGGTGCTCGGTGCTCAGTACTCAGGGTGCTCAGTGCTCAGTACTCAGCGTGCTGGGTGCTCAGTGCTCTGGGTGCTCGCTGCTCAGTACTCAGGGTGCTCAGTGCTCAGTACTCAGCGTGCTAGGTGCTCAGTGCTCAG